>NC_057389.1:96301500-96601500 GCF_019320065.1 Cervus canadensis
AAGATTCAGTCTATTTTGGTGTGATCATTTATTCCCTATAGACTGAAAATATTTTTTCTCTTTTGAAGGTTATGGTTGTAAATCTACACTCCTGGTTCAATTTATCACTATCTAATAAGGTGGAGAAGCTGTTCAAACTGACCCACAGAATGCAGTATGCCTAGAAGAGGCAAGAACAAATATCTTCAAGACATAACCAGCCATTGTATCTCAGTATGCTGGTTCCAAATTAAAGTATTTTGTAGACAATAACAAATACACATGAAAATATTTTGTGTAAAGCTCAAACCTTTAGCATCTAACAAGTGCACTCTAGTTCCAGCATCTATGAAAAGAATACATCCTCCATTAAAAACAGAGTAAGTGCTTCTCCCCTTCTTCCATAAAGCTCAAGCAGTTTCCTTCATCTCATCAGTCCAACCAGCTCCAGCTCGCCTTTGCTGGAAATTGTCATGATGCACTACCACCACAGTGTTTAGGAAAAATGAGCAAACACACCTTTTATTCACACTTTACAAAAAACAAAAACCCAGAAAGAAGCCCTAAAGAAAGCTATGCATCGGTTCTGATCAGCAACACCAGCTTTCCCACGTACTGATTATAAACCAGATGTGTTTGGTGTCAGCACAACTTAGAACAAAAAGTGAAAAATAAAAACTATCACAACAAAATCTTAAAAAAAGAAAAGAAAAGCAACCTCAAAGGAAAAACCAGGTCCCAGACAAAGATTCAAGATCAAAACCTTTTGTAGAATTTCTTTTTAAAGGAGAAAAAAAAAAAAAAGAATCTTTTACTTAAACAGTATGTAATTTTATTTTCTCTTAGAATAAGCACATTTAAGTGCTGAACATTTTTCATAAAATTTTAAGTCATTATCCAAAATGACTCATTCTCTGTATAAAACCTGTTATTAACATTCAACAATTTCCTTCTTAATGCTCACAGGATACATGGTGTCCTTTTGCTTCCCTGCCTGCAGCTGAAACAAAAGCACTCAGACCACGCTCCCTCTGAGTTCATTTGCTTTTTGAGAGAATGAATGGAGGCGAACAGAACATACAGGAGTTAACTTTGCGAAGTTAAAGCTGGCTTTCATCTCTATTCTACTAATGGCACTACAGGCAAAATACAAGGTATAATGTCTTTTATCTTGGTTGACATATTAAAATGACTTGGTCACTTTAAAAATGATCTGAAGTATTGTCTTGGGGACCTGTTTTGAAAATACATCTCATTTATTTTATACTGCTTCATAAATGGAAAATTACTTTCTTTTTTAAAAAAAGGGAATGATTTTTTAAAAACATGGAAACTAAGGAATACATGGAAAACAAAAAGGATTCACATGATAGTAGCACTCCGGGTGATGAGCAGCACCTGCAGTGACACCAGAAAGCAGTGCTTGGGTCTGGTAAACAAAGACCCAGGGTCCCCAGCCTAGGAACATGTTCCAAAATGTGATACTCGATGCTTCACAACGGAAAAAACCCACAGCTCGTACAAAAGGATTTTCATAAAACTCTCACAAATGTTAAACAGTATTTAAAAAATACAAAAGAGGATGCACAGATTTTCTCTGCATGCACAGGCAGTGCTTGGTGGGAACAAATTCAGGCAGGCACAGTGGAGATAGGACAAGAAGTGTCTCAAAAGGAGTTAAGAAGCTGTACCTAAGCAGCCATAATTTTTTAACTTAAAAAAGTTAAGGATTTAAAAACATCAGAATGTACATACATCAACCATTAACACATTCAGTCCATAAATGCCTTCAGATCATTCACTACTCAGATTATCTGTCCTGGTAAATAGTTTTTTGTAAAAATCCAGGAATTCATAGGTAAGTTGTCTCTGGTCCAAGCAAATGTCCTAAACTTTAAACAGAGTTAAATTTAAAGAGCAATGTTCTCAATTTAAAAACAAAGTAGTACAAAAGGGCTAACAAAACCCTAACAGTGCAAATCATCAGCAGAGAAAGTCTGTTGCAACTTCTTTTACAAGCTTTATAACACATGAAACAGGTAAAAAAAACTTAGCCTTAGATTACAATACAATCATTTCCAAATCTGATTTTTTTAGTACAAAATTTCATAAATCAGGTCTTTTGTGGATCATATACAATCATAAAGGCTAAATTCAAATTCTATATTTTACAAACAAGTCTGAAAAAGGAGGGAGTAAAGTATGAAAGAATGATCTGTGGATGTTATTACTGGCCTCAAAAAAGTAGTGCTACAGATTTCTGTGCAAAGAGAATACGCTGTTCAGTTTCCTATTTCAAGGCATGAAAATATTATATTGGATAGAAGAAACAGGAAAATTATTTGCAACAAATTAAAGATAGGTGCAAACACACCAATCCCTGTCTAACAGTATATAAAGCATACTGGGCTCAGAATTTGTTTGCTAGCACCTGGCTTTCATACTATATCCTTATCAAATGATCAGACTGAAAACTCAAATCATCATTAAGAAAAAACAAATAAATCTTAGTGGCCATACCTCACTCCCCTATATTCAGAATTTTTACAAGTTCACGAGTAAAACTGAGGTCATCCTCTGAAAGTACTTGACTACCTCCTGCCAGGAAGGTGAACGCCATTAACCTGGGGCAGCAAAGGCAGTAAGAGCTCCAGTTGTGCAAAAAGTGAGAAGTGGTCCGAGGGGATGAGGGGGTGCGGGCAGCCGCTGATGTTGTTCTCAACTAGCCAGTGGTGGTCCAGAGGCCCCAGGATGCCTAGAGTGTTCAGCTGAGGTTTAGAATAGAAGATGTAGTCAATTATACCCTGGAAAACAGAAGGCAAAAAGAAAAATAAGAAAATGACACACAAAATGACACTGAAATGCTGAGAACTTTCAAGACACACCTTAGTCATGTTTGGTAAACAAAGAAACTTACTAGCCTGTAGAGAAAGGCAGTTATTACAAAGACCAAATGGCATCCCCAAATTGAGAATGAAGAAACCTTACAGATGGCAATCATTCTTCCTCCTATCTAGATCGTTTCAAAATCTGTAACGAGACCTAAAGAACCCTTCACGACATGGCCTCTGCTGCTGCTTCCTAACTTAATTTGTGACACTTTTCCTTGCTCACTACCCCACTGCCGTACTAGCTCTTTTTGGGGAAGGAGGGGAGGGGGTGTGAACTGAGGTACCTTTCTTGAAGGTGATAAGCTCCATCCTCCTCCAGGGCCTCCGCACATGTCTGGAACACTTTCTTCTACTTGTCACCTGGCTAAATCCTTCTTAACCTTCAAGTGCCAAATTTAATTACTTTCCCAAGGCCTTCTGGAATCCTACCCTCATCCAGTTAAAGCTCCTACCACCTGATTTTTTCGCTTGCTAATGCACACCCTAAAGTGTGTGTAACTATACACTCATTCGTGTGGCTGAGATCTACCTCTCCCACCAGACCATGATTTCACAAAGGCCCAAACACACCTCTGCCCTCCACACCTTCAGCAGCACTCGGGCACAGCATCCGGCACACAGCTAGGATACTCTTAGCTTGCTCCTCTCTGTCCAGTAACTGTAACAGTCTGTCCTTTACATGCTCTTGACCAAAAGTATTTTAGCATGTTCTAAATTCTTCCTAACTTTGTACCAGTAACAGTAGTCAGAAGGGAAACAGCTCTAATCTCTCCTGCCTTTTGGTTATCATCCTCCCCTCTTCTGCCATCAACCTCCTTGAAATGAAAATCTGTAGCTGGTTTTTTCTCTCATTGCTCAGTTACTCTTCAACTCATTGGATTCTAGTTTCTCTGACCATCTCTACAGACAACTCGGAGCAAATCTCTCTGAAACTTAACATTCACTCCTCTTTCCCTGGAAAGGCTTTCTTTCCTTGGTATTTAAGTTCCTATCCTGTCATGGCTTTCCACCGCTTTGGTTACTAACATCATTTACATGTTAGTTTTGCCCAGTCAATTCTAGTCTCTCTTCAACTATACATACTCATCTCTTCCCAGTGTTAAATCATTATCTACAGTTCTGTAGATCCTCGAAAGCCAAATAAAAAATTTTTTTAGTTTTCAACAGTTTCTCAAAGGAGTCTAAATAACCCTCGCCTCTAAAATTAAGCAACAGTTAACACAAGTATTTACACTATTCTAATACACAATCTAACCTGAATGATTATTTTTTCAGCAGGTTAGAAATGGAAAACTAGGATTTAAGAGAGTAAAAATGCAAAAGATGGCAGAAAAGGACAGCTGAACACAAGTCCTAAACAATCACAGATAATTAAAATGAGGAGAATTACTAAGGGAAAACCTCCATATTGTAATCTATTAATTGTATAAAGCGGCATATAAACAATATGTGTATTAAAAAATTTACAGCAGCTAACAGTAAACTACATTTTGGTTCTCAAATAGTAGTGTCAGTTAAACTGAAATAGAAGAAATGGAACATCAAACTAACATCAAATTAAATACAATGGTCCTGCATATCCAGCTGTTGGTAATGAGCCCATTAAAAAAAAAAAAAAATGCCTTAAAGAGATGACAGGTAACTCAGGATTTAATATCATTATTTCATCTGATTTCTAACCCTGGAAATGATTCCAATAATATCTATAAAGTAGGGGTGGAATTCTAATCACATGGAATTCTACCTAAGAATACTGCTGTCATCTAATTCGAGATGGCTTAATTTCATTCTAAGTGTTAACATTTAAAGCCATCACAAAATTATAAAACGCTCTTGAAAAAAAAAATGGAGTTTTAAATGTTTATTTATCTCAAAACTCACCTTAAAATCAAATGTGTAATTGGTGTAAGGCATCAGGCCACTCTCATAGGCACTCTTTAACTTGAAGCCATGAGTGATCCTTCCATTGGTTGTCCCATTTTTCCCATTACAGCTGAAGTTTGTAAGACTTTCATTGTATCTCAGTTCCTTAAAATCTTTATGATTTGTTTCTACTCCACCAGTGCTCAAATATTCTACAACACCTATAAAGGATATAAATGTACTTTCTGCATTGTTAAGTATAATATACAATGTGCAATACATAACCAAACAGATAATTCAATAGTAAACTTTTAAATCACACATATTCTCACTTTTTAAAATGTTTCACTATTTTCCACCTTTGCCAAAACTTGTATACACACATTTTTCCATGATTTTAATCACAGTGAATATTTTACTCAATATTTTACACTTTACTGTACCATACCAACTTACATCATCTCAATTATTTTTTTTTAATAACTGTGTAATACAACAGGGCTGACATATAGTATTTGTTAAACCAGCTCCCAATTTCTTAAAAAAAAATTCATGCTATTCCTGTTTTTTTAAAAAAAAAAAAAAATTAACACCACAATCAACATCTTAGTATGTAGGCATCTGCTCAGATTTAGCATGAAATACCAAGATTAGGATTCACTGTGCTTATGAAAACGTGAATGACCAGTTATGAAAGAATGACAAAGCCGTCTCACCACCTCTGGACACTATTTTTCCAGTGTGCTAATAAGCATAAGGTGGGGCTTCCCTGGTTGCTCAAATGGTAAAAAAATCCACCTGCAATGCGGGAGACCTGAGTTCAATCCCTGGGTTGGGAAGATGCCCTGGAGAGTGTGGCAACCCACTCCAGTATTCTTGCCTGGAGAATCCCATGGACAGAGGAGCCTGGAGGGATACAGTCCATGGGATCGCAGAGTTGGAAGTGACTTAGCACACACACAGGCATAAGGTGGGCTCTGAAATTATTTAACTTTCATTTAATCAGTTAGCAAAACCAGACATTTTCCCATGTGTTTTGTTATTACAATGCAACACAGAAATGAGTCTTAAGATCTGTATCATGTGACAAGAGTCTCTCTTTGCCCCTCACATACTTCGTAGCTAAAGAGGATGAAAAGCAAATAAAGAACTTTCCAGTAATCCCCAGATGGCTTTGATGAGATGAACTAAATAATTATGGATCTTAGGCACCTTTATTTTCCCGAAAACAGGTTTTAACATAAATTTTATTTCATTATCTATTCTTTCATCTATTGTGATAGCAGCAATATGCTACTGAATTTAACTACTCCAAGTATATATGTGTGTGAATGCATGCATTCATGCATGCAAGTAAGTTCAAGGAAAAGTTCTCTTGAGTAACCAAGAAAGTATGGTTGTTACTCACTGTACTATCTATGGAAAAGTTTAAGAATAAGGCTTTCTGTATTCTTCCACTCTGTGACTAAAAATCAACATTCTTGATCCTTTTTTGTTAAAACCACTGTCTGACCTGTGTAAATAAGAAAACTCAAGTTCCACCTGAGGTGCACAATGTTTCTAATCAAGTCGGCCAAAATTTGAGATTGTGTGATATATGGTCAAATTTAAACTGGATTATATTACCACATGCTGGACTCCCAGAGTCTGTCTTAATAACCTTTTCAGAGTCTGCAATACATATAACATGGGGATAATAAAATATCCCCATGTGTCTCCTGAAGATGATTAACATCCTTCCTCTGGAGGTACCAGAGGATAATACCATTACCATTTACCATTTCATTTTATAATGAATTGGTAATAATACCATTTCATTTTCAAAATGGTCTCCCTACTCCACACACAAAAAATTTTTTTAACCTGAATGATAGCGGCCACTGAATAAAACTATAATAAATAAAACTATAAACTGAATTTTCATTTTGACTAGATTTGGAATTATCAGAAACAACACATTACAAAAACATTTTAAGTCAGCAAGTGTTCTATGTAAGATAGCATTGTTTACCAGAGTCCGGCAAAGAATTAAGATCTGCACACAACACTAGTGGAATAGTTCCAAATTCTCCTAATACACTGGACTGGAGACTTCTCGAGGCTTTATCAATAATATTCTTCACTTCTGAGAGGAACATCATCGTTTGAACCAACTTCACATCAGAGTATTCAGGGTCCCAATGCATATGAGCATTAGCCACGAGAATAAGTTGCTTTTCTGTTCCAAGATGTGGCTTTCCAGCTATATTAGATAAAAAGAAAAGAAACAAAGGCCATATATTCTCACATGGTCTGAAAGCAAGTAATATCTGAGTCCTGGGAATAAAAAAAGAATGCTAAAGTCTGGTTGAAAATGTCCCATCTGAAGACAGACCTCTGTGACAAACCCGAGAAACAGACATCTGACCTCTAGGACAAGGACTTCAGCACAGGGTCCACGCTGAACAGAGAGCCCATTCTACCTGGGACAGCTTGGTTTTTAAACAGTTCCAGCTCCTTAAAACTTCTGATCTTCTAGATGTCCTACACTGAGCATCAAAAAATTAAACGGACATCCTTCTTCTTAAAAAATATTTAAAACAGTCACTAAGTTCCATCTTTCATCTTTTCTATCCCTCGGATTAAATATCCCCATTTCCAACTGCTCCTCAAGTGACAGAAGTCTCAGTTCTTAGCATGATGATCACTCTCTAAATATACGTTTAATTTGAAATAGTGGTCCATTTCTCCAAGACTTAAGACCTTTAAAATAATGACTAAAAGCAGGTCAGGAAGAAAAGTCAACACAGAAATATCCCTATTGCCAAGAAATTGTATTAAGTGTATGGAGTTCTTCTCTCTGAGCAGTTATTTTAACTAATATTTACTTCAGCATTTTATGTGAAAAATTCTCGAGCAGAAAAAACCTTGTTTTATGCCTTTTAAGATTTGAAATACTTTTCTAGGCAATGCTTCCTCTTCTTGAGCTTTGTGGTAGAGAAAAATGGATATGAGATTTTAGAAAAGATTTAAATTCTGAGTTTCTTCAGGCATTAGACAAGAGTATTAACATGAAACATTTTCTGACTTCTATTCCATTTTGGAGGCCAAATTTTATAGGAAGTGAAAAGGTCACTCACATGATATTTCAATCAATTCCTTTCGAAGTTCTAGCAGTACAGCAACTCCTATGTTATCTTTTGTCATGACTCTGTTCAGCATGGCTTCAGACCCTTCTGAATTTGCCATTGCTAGTTGATTAAATTCAACAGTGTGTTTCTGAACCAAAGTAAATCTAAAACAAAACACAAATATAAAATTGGGAATACCAAGACATTCGTTTTGTGGTAAATGCAATTTCCCCCCAACTTCCTTAACAGATATGATGACATGTAAATTACATTACAGAAAATCCTCCACACTTAGCACCAAGCTTCCCATGTCCATTTCAGTTGCTCTCAGTCTGCCACAGATACAAATAACATCTTGAGAAACTTTTACAACTTAAGATAATGCAGTCATTTTCTGTTTAGGTTTCATGTTGGAATATTCCATCTTACAATTTTAAAATAATTTTCTTCCAAAGTATGGGCTTAAGAATCTCTCTACCATGTAAATCCATGGCTGATTCATATCAATGTATGACAAGACCCACTGGAAAAAATAAATAAATAAAATAAAAATAAAAAAAAAATAAAAAAAAAAAAAAAAGAATCTCTCTACCATTCCAGAGGGAATGCAATTACAAAGTGTTTCAATTAACAACTGAAGACACCTGAAAAAACAGGAGAACTTTCAACATGTATTCCAAAAAACATTTTTTCTGATGAATCAAAACAAAACCTTCTAAATCACAGTATTGTTTTCCTGAGAAATAATATGGTGCCTCATTCTCTTAGTTGCCAACTGATTTCCATTCCCTTGACCCTCATTCTGCAAATACAGAGAATATTTTTTTTTTAAAGAAATAAGATGACTGGGGAATTCTCTGGTGGTCCACTAGTTAGGACTGTGACTTCCACTGCAGGGGAACAGGTTCGATCACTGGTCAGGGAACTAAGATCCCCATGTGGCATGAACCAAAGAAAAAAAGAAGAAAGAAAGAAGACAACTTACTTTTCTGTTTTAAAGAATATTGCACAGCCATCAACATGTTTTCTTTCTTGTTCTGACATTGTCCTAGCTCTAGACTTAGGACTAAAGAATCCATTATAGCCACGTTCTTTCAGTTCTACCAGAAAAAAACTGTAATACTGTTCTGTTTCAACTTCCTGAAAAATTGTAAACAGCAGTTATTTCATAAGACAAAAACTAGTCCTATGCATTATCTTTATATGTACAGTTTGAGACCTTAAAATAAATTCAAAGGAGTGACCTGAAGAAAGAAGAATTACATCTTTTCAATGTAATTTATCTGAAACCAATCACAACCCCTACTTGTCATTTTACAGGTCCGAGTTGACAAAGCATCTCTTTGCTGCTTAGGAGTAAAGACTGGAAAGCCATGTACCCCATGCATATGTATTTCCTCATGCTTTAGAATTGGTGTAAACAAAACTCAGAGCGGCAGAAGGAAACCCACAGATCAAGTTTCAGACCACAAGGAGAAAGCCACTTGCTGAAGGTCATGTAAGTTATTATGAGGGTTGGACTGAGAACCCAGTTACTGTGTATCAGATTCAATGTTCTTTCCACTTGGCCCTAATTATTAAATTACCACTGGTAGTAAAGCAAAATTATGCCTTGACAGTGCCACAGCTTCAGTAACACTGCCACCCAATTAACAACAGTGTGGAGGGGCACAAGGGAGGAGCAGGTAAAACATTCAGTTGTAATAGCAAACACCTAAACACCCAGCTTAACCCACTTGCTTAACTTGGCAGCACAGTGCTAAAAGCACAGGCTCCAGTGAATGTTCCCAAAATTCACTCAATACAGGAAAAGTCTGTATTTTAAGAACTGCTAAAGCCAGGACTTCAAATGTGTTAATGTAATGCATTCTCAAGCTATTCCTTGCTTGATCAAGGTGCATTTCTGCAATTTAAACAATATTTTCTGATGACTTACCTGAAGACTTATGATATCAGCATTGCAACTCAAGATTTCTTGAATAATGGCCTTTTTCCTGTAGTCCCAATTTAGTGCCCATGATGGACAGTAGCCGTATAACTGCCGGGTCGCATATTTATCACAAAGAACATTATAGCACATGACAGAAAACAAGGCTGTAGGAAAGATAACTTTACTTATTCACACACGTGGCAGAAAAAAAAAATTAACTTTGTTTCACTTTAAACTAAGTTTGATTTTATTCATTCAATAATATATTCACAGAAAAGCTACCATATGTCAGACATGGCATAAGTCAGATAATAAATCAAGAACAAATATATGAACAAATATAAATAACTGTGTTTCCCACTACAGAGGTACAGACAGAAGGTTCAAAAGGAAACAGGCTAAGATCTTGATTCCTTCAGCTTCTAAGTCCAAGGCTCCTCATTGCTATGCTCCCTCCACCACTTCATCAATTATTAATGTAGAATGTAATCTGACATTTATCTAAGAAAACATGTTTTTTCTTAACAGCCATCTCTGCTTTTCTTCCACAAAGCAACTATTAATTCACATGGAAGAAAAACACCATTGCACACACAACAGAAGTGCCCAAACTACTTTCATACACTTTTAAAAGATCAGAGTCACTAGCTTGATTTCTCTCTCAAGTAGGTGTTTTTGCTATAATTTTGCATTATCAAATACATCTGGAATACAGTAGAATTTGGAAAATTACAATATAGAAAGATTTTGGTGTATTTATTATAACTGAATTTGATCAATACTTTAGAGCAGCGTCTCTACACTGACATCACGGGTAGGTAATTCTTTGCTGTTGGGGGCTGTGCTACGCACAGCAGCACCTCTGATCTCCAGCCACAAGATGCCAAGGGCACATCTACCAGTTGCTGACAATGAAAAAGTATCTCAGACGCTGCTGCATGTCTTCTGGGAGATGAAGCCACCTCTGGTTGAGAAGCACTGCCTTATACCAGACCTTCCTTCCCTGGTGGCTCAGACGGTAAAGATTCTGCCTGCAATGCAGGAGACTTGGGTCTGATCCCTGGACTGGCCCTGAGGGAGGGAACAGCTACCCCCTCCAGCCTTCTGGCCTGGAGAATCCCCATGGACAGAGGAGCCTGGCAGGCGACAGTCCATGGGATCACAAAGAGACAGACACGACTGAGCGACTTCCACTTCACTCACACAAGCCTTTATTATTATTATTATCTTCAAACCAAATCAACCTTAAGCATTCTACTGTAATACTGCCCATAATCTGAAGCATACCAACAATACTATTAGGTTTATAAAAGACAAAGTAAAAATAAGATTAAAAAAAATCAGGTTACCAACCCGTTGGCCGTGTTCTGTCTGGTTCTTGTAACATAATCCAAGATCTTGGAGGTGGCTGTTCTGTTGAAACTAGTTGAACATAAAACACAAAATTAAACAATATTCTTAGATGTCTTTCTAAAAAAATGGTTTAATCAAATGACCACTTACTTCTTTTTGCAGTACCTGCCAAATTATCAAGCAAATAGTTCAGTAGCCTTCTTGTTCCATCTGGCTCCAGATAGAGGTTCAATATATCCTGGGTAAGTGGATTTCCTGGAAATATTTTTAAAATAGGTAAAATGAAACAAAGACAAATATTAAAATATTTCAAAACTGAAAAATATACCAAAACTATCAGATCATTTGTATATTAACTATGTAGTTATATATATTAACCACACATATAAAAACATATACATTAACTCAATATATCAAACTAGAAAAAATATTTTTTTCAGTTTTTGATGTGAAGAGTAAAAATGATTCATACCACATTACACAGAAGTATCCAAAAATGATTACTAATGGACTGATGTCAATCTAGAAGATATCTAATAGTGCTCTGCATTTGACTCTGCCTCTTCAAAACTTTCATAATGATCAAAAGCAAGTAAAACGGGATTGGGGAAGAGTGGGAAGAAGGACTAGGAGAAGGAAGGATGAGAGCCAATATAATCAATCTGAGAATCATAACTTAAGAATGCTACAAAGTTAATAAGGAAATATCCTACTGAGAAATGCAGTCTAGCACTTAGATTTTTTAAAATTCTAAAGAATGAAATAGCAAGATGAGACAGATTTGGTTTAAGATTAACTCACTAATGAAGGGGGAAAACCCCAGAGCAGTATTCCAACAGCAAACTCAATCACTGTCTCATAAGTGCCAAAAATGAAAGCAAATGCAATGATTTACATGTATTGTTAAGAGTCCAAAATTCTCAGAAGGGTTTCTTACATACGAGAAGTAACAACACAGTACACTGTTTAAAACCAAAGTTCCCATCCATGCTTCATTTTAAGAAAGACTAGTAAATTCTATAGACTGAAGATAGTTAAAATAATAAGACATTTTAGCCATTCGAAAAATTTTTAAAAAGCATAGAATTTAAGAATCATCACCAAACAGAAAAAAAGTAATTTGCATTTATTCTTTTCTCTTATGAAAGAACAGACACAAGAAACAGAATGAGGACAAGGGGCAGGATCTGCCAGAAAGCCAGCTCAGAAGAGAAGTGGTTGGGAAGCATTAGGACTATTTACGGTGACACGCCCTCACCTGTGAGATACTGGAGTATCCTTCATAAAAAGCCCAGACTAAATGGGTGGGAAGAACAGCTAAATTAGTTGACTTTTAAGATCTCTATGATTTTAATAACTGTAAAGGTAAAAATGTGCTCCTATAAATGCAAAGTATTAATTGCAGGAAGACAAGTTACAACCTATGTGTACAGTTCTTTACAGATACCAGAGTCCTGAAATTTTCATTTAGTCACAATCCTATGAAACAGGTAGCTATAACTTGAAAGTTACCAGGACCCTATGAGTGTGTTGAGAAAATGAAGTCAACTAAAAATTTCTCAGTACCAGGTAAGCAACCCATTCTAACCAGATTACACTTACTGCTGTCTTTTTACTACTTTCTAGCGTAAAAAATATTTAAAGGCAATCACTGAGGTTACAGAATTCCAGCTGAGCTAATTAAAATCCTAAAAGATGATGCTGAGAAAGTACTGAACTCACTATGTCAGCAAATACGGAAAACTCAGTAGTGGCCACAGGACTGGAAAAGTTCAATTATTATTCCAAATCAAAAGAAAGGCAATGCCAAAGAAAGTTCTCATTACTGTACAATTGCACTCATACCACATGATAGCAAGGTTATGCTCAAAATCCTTCAAGCTAGGTTTCAGCAGTAAGTGAAATAAGAACTTCCAGATGGAAAAGCTGGATACAGAAAAGGAAAGGCAGAGGAACCAGAGAACAAATTGCCAACATCCACCTGACCAGAAAGAAAGCAAGAGAATTCCAGAAAAAATACCTACTTCTGCTTCATTGACTATGCTAGAGCCTCTGACTGTGTGGATCACAACAAACTGTAGAAAATTCTGAAAGAGATGGGAATACCAGACCACCTTAGGTGTCTCCTGAGAAACCTACATGCAGGTCAACAAGAAGTACCAGAACCAGACATGGAACAGTGGACTGGTTCAAAATTGAGAAAGGAGTTCGTCAAGGCTAAATACGGTCACCCTGCTTATTTAACTTATATACAGAATACATCATGCAAAATGCTAGGCTGGATGAATCACAAACTAAAATCAAGATTGCCAGGAGAAACATCAACAACCTCAGATTTGCAGATGATACCACTCTAATAGCAGAAAGCAAGAGGAACTAAAGAGACGCTTTATGAGGGTGAAAGACGAGAGTGAAAAGGCTGGCTTAAAACTCAACATTCAAAAAACTAAGACCATGGCATTTGGTCCAATCACTTTATGGCAAATAGAAGGGGGAAAAGTAGAAACAGCGACAGATTTTATTTTCGCGGGCTCTAAAATCACTGAGGACAGTGACTGCAGCCATGAAATTTAAAGACACTCGCTCACTGAAAGGAAAGCTATGACAAACCTGGACAGCGTTTTAAAAAGCAGAGACATCACTTTGCCAACAAAGGTCCCTACAGTCAAAGCTATTGTTTTTCTAGTAGCTACGTGTGGATGAGAGAGCTGGATCATAAAGAAGGCAGACTGCTTAAGAATTGATGCTTTCAAACTGTGGTGTTGTAGAAGACTCCTGAGAGTCTCCTGGACAGCAAGGAGATCAAACTAGTCAATCCTAAAGGAAATCAACCCTGAATATTCACTGGAAGGACTGCTGCTGAAGCTCCAATACTGTGGCCACCTGCAGTGAAGAGCTGACTCACTGGAAAACATTCTGATGCTGGGAAAGATCCAGGGCAAGAGGAGAAGGGGGTGACAAAGGATGACGTGGTTGGATGTTATTGACACAACGTACATAAATCTGAGCAAACTATAGGAGAAGGTGAAGGACAGGGATTTGACTTTATAAGATATTAAGATGAGGTGGCAAGAATACACAGAACTATACAAAAAGATCTTAATGACCTGGATAACCACAATGGTGTGATCAGTCACCTGGAGCCAGACATCCTGGAGCGCGAAGTCAAGTGGGTCTTAGGAAGCATCACTATGAACAAAGTTAGTGGAGGTGATGGTATTCCAGCTGAGTTATTTCAAATTCTAAAAGATGATGCTATTTAAGTGCTTCACTCAATATGCCAGCAAAGTTGGAAGACTCAGCAGTGGCCACAGAACTGGAAACGATAAGTTTTCATTCAAATCCCAAAGAAGGGCAATGTCAAAGAATGTTCAAACTACTGCACAATTGCATTCATTTCACATGCTAGCAGGGTCACACTCAAAATCCTCCAAGCTAGGTTTCAACAGTACATGAAACAAGAACTTCGACATGTATAAGCTGGATTTAGAAAACGCAGGGGAACCAGAGATCACATTGCAAAGCAGGAGAATTTCAGAAAAACATCTACTTCCGCTTCACTGACTACACTAAAGCCTTTAACTATGTGCATCACAAAAACTGTGGGAAATTCTGAAAGAGATGTGAATACCAACAACCTCACCAGTCTCCTGTGAAATCTGTATGCAGGTCAAGAAGCAACAGTCAGAACCAGACATGGAACAATGAACTGGTTTCAAATTGGGAAAGAGTATGTCAAGGCTGTATATTGTCACTCTGCTTATTTAACTTATATGCAGAGTACATCATGCAAAATGCTGGGCTGGATGTAGCACAAGCTGGAATCAACACTGCCAGGAGAAATATCAATAACCTCAGATAGGCAGATGACACCACCCTTATGGCAGAAAGCGAAGAGGAATTGAAGAACCTCTTGACGAAGGTGAAAGGGGAGAGTGAAAAAGCTGGCTTACAACTCAACATTCAAAAAAGCTAAGATCATGGCATCCAGTCCCATCACCTTATGGCAAACAGATGGGCAAACAATGCAAACGGTGACAGACTTTCTTTCTTTGGGCTCCAAAATCTCTGCAGACAGTGACTGCAGCCATGAAATTTAAAGACGCTTGATTCTTGGAAGGTTTGAAACCTATGACAAACCTAGAGAGCATATTAAAAAGTGGAGATGTTACTTTGCCAACAAAGGTCCGTCTAGTCAAAGCTACAGTTTTTTGAGTAGTCATGTATGGATGTGAGAGTTGGACCATAAAGTAGGCTACCATAAAGAAGCACCAAAGAATTGATGCTTTCAAACTGTGGTGCTGGAGAGGACTCTTGAGAGTCCCTTGGACAGCAAGGAGATCAAACTAGTCAATCCTAAAGGTAATCAGCCCTGAATACTCTTCGGAAGGACTGATGCTAAAGCTGACGCTCCATTTCTTTGGCCACCTAATGCAGAGCACCTATTGACTGGAAAAGACCCTGATGATGGGAAAGACTGAAGGCAAGAGAAGGGGACAACAGAGGACAAGATGGTTGGACAACATCACTGACTCAATGGACATGAGTTTGAGCAAACTCTGGGAGATGGTGAAAGACAGGGAAGCCTGGTGTGCTGCAGTCCATGGGGTCACAAAAGATCAGACATGAATGAGTGGCTGAATAACAACAATAAATGGATGAAGTCAAATGGTATATTTCCCACAATGTAGGAGTGCTTTTTGAAATTCCTTTAAATTTATAATTAATCCGGCTCTCCACTGCCTGGAAAAATAATATACATAGGGTAAACTTTAAAAGTACAACACAATTCTGCAATTAAAACATGATGTTGAGTCCTCAAAACTAAGGAAGAAAAGTGAGAGAAGCTGCTTCTGAAAAGATGAAGTAAACATACTTTTCCCTATTCCTCCTACCAAAAACAACTAAAGCCTCTGTAAAGAAACATAAGGCTGAATGAAACGTGGTAAGAAGGCAGAATGATCAGGACCTGAGGAACAACACAGCAGAGAATTCCTTGAACTATTTGCCTAACACAGATACAGAACTGAAGCAGCCAGCAACCTGAACATATAAATGGGAACAGGAAAAAAATCCAACAAAAGCCAAAGGACGAGGAAAGGGCAACCTAACGGAACAAAACTTATAGATAGTAGCAGTTTTACTCCAGCTAAACACCAAAGAAATAAAGAGCAACTAGTAAAGAAGATGTACAAATAGTTCATTCAAATGTACTTAGACAAATTAAAATAGTAATATATAAAGACGTTCAAGTAACGCATAGGAAGACAAGAAAAGGAAAACAAAAAACAAAGCAAGGAGAAAAAAAGAGAAAACAAAAAATGAAGAGGCAGCTGAGGCCCCAATAAATCTGTATGCGGGTCAAGAAGCAACAGTTAGAACCAGACATAGAACAATGAACTGGTTCCAAATTAGGAAAGGAGTACATCAAGGCTGAATATTGTCACCCTGTTTATTTAACTAATATGCAGAGCACATCAGGTGAATTGCTGGACTGGATGAAGCACAAGCTGGAATCAAGATTGCCGGGAGAAATATCAATAACCTCAGATATGCAGATGACACCACCCTTATGGCAGAAAGCGAAGAGGAACTCAATAAAGAGCCTCCTGATGAAAGTTAAAGAAGAGATTGAAAATGCCGGCTTACCACTCAACACTCATAAAACTAAGATCATGGTATCCAGTACCATCATTTCATGGCCAACAGATGAGGTAACAACGGAAACAGTTAAAGACTTTATTTTCTTGGGCTCCAAAATCACTGCAGATGGTGATTGCAGCCATGAAATTAAAAGACGCCTGCTTCTTGGAAAAAAAGTTAATGACCAACCTAGACAGCATATTAAAAAGCAGAGACATTACTTTACTGACAAAGGTCCATCCAGTCAAAGCTATGTCTTTCCCAGTAGTCATGTATGGATGTGAGAGTTGGACCATAAAGAAAGCTGAGCACCGAAGAATTGATGCTTTTGAACTGTGGTGTTGGAGAAGACTCTTGAGAGTCCCCTGGACTGCAAGGAGATCAAACTAGTCAATCCTAAAGGAGATCAGTCCTGAATATTCATCAGAAGGACTGATGCTAAGCTAAAGCTCCAATACTTTGGCCACCTGATACAAAGAACTGACTCACTGGATAAGACCCTGATGCTGGGAAAGATTGAAGGCAGGAAGAGAAGGGGACGACAAGAGGACGAGATGGTTGGATGACATCACTGATTCGATGGGCATGAGTTTGATCAAGTTCCGGGAGTTGGTAACGGACCAGGAAGCCTGGTGTGCTGCGGTTCAAGGGGTCATGAAGTGTCGGACACAACGACTGAACAACTGAACTGAAGTGAATATCGCCTTGATACCGAAACTAGGCAAACTGAGTATAAAACAAACAAAAAACAAAAATACAAACATCTCTCATGAATAGAGTCATGAATCCTTAAGAAAATATTAGGGTACACACATGGGCAATAAATAAACTATTCACCATGATCAAGCAGATTTTATTCCAGGAATGCAAGCGTGGTTCAATATTCAAAAATTAGTTACCAGGCTAAAGAAGAAAAATTACATATTACATCATATCAACTGATATAAAACAAATATTTGATAAAATTTAATACCCATTCTTGATTTAAAATGCTCAGAAAAAGGACAGAAGGAAATTTCCTCAAACTGATGAAGAGCATCTACAAAATACCTACTGCTAACATTATACTCATAAATGAAAACAATATTTTCTGAGATCAGGTAAAAGGAGGGATATCTGCTTTCATAGCTCTTACTCAACATAGTGCTGGAAGTTATAGTAAGTGCCATAAGGCAAGAGAAAGGGGGGGAAGCATATATATTGGAAAAAATAAAATACACTTGTTCCTATTTGCAGGTAAGTAATTTTCTACATATTTTGTAATTTTGTAATTACCAAATAACCTATAAGAAAAAAAAAAAAAAGGAAAAGAAAAACCAACTCCTAAAATAAAATTGGGTTCTACAATGTAGAAGGACATACAATAAAAATTTTAAAATCCATTATATTTCTGTATATGGGGAATAAACATGAGGAGGGCACTGCAACAGCCCACTCCAGCATTCGAGCCTGGAGAACCCCATGGACAGAGGAGCCTGGTGGGCTACCGCCCATGGGGTCACAGAGAGGCAGACATGACCAAAGCCACTTAGCACATCACACACATACCGGAATGAACACGCAGAGAGCAAACTCTAAAATGCACCATGATTTACATTCACTCAAACAAACACACAGAAAGACCAGCATTAGGTCTAACAAAATACTTACAGGACTTACATACTGAAAACTATACAACCCTGATGAAAAAGATCAAAGAAGATCTAGATATAAGAAAAGATATAGCACATTCTTTGATTGGAAGATTCTACATAGTAAAGATGTCAGTTCTCCCCAATTTGATATACAAGTTACCAAATCCAAGCAGTATTTTTTTATAACCACAGACAAAATTATTCTAAAATGTACATGGAAAGGCCAAAGAACTAGAATAGCTAAAACCATTTTTAAGAAGACTATAGAGGAAGAATCAATCTATCTATTAAGAGTTATTACTCTATTTCAATTTCCAAAAACTATGTGATATTGGCAGAAGGCCAGACACAGAGACTGATGAAAAGAAGAGAATCCACATAGATATGTTCAACTGATTTAGGAACACAGTGCAAAAGCAATTCAACGGAGGATAAACTTCTCAACATGTGGTGCTGGAGCAGCTGGACACAGAGCGCTGTTTTAAAGGGTTCTTAGACCTGACACCAGAAGCAAGCTCCAGAAATAAAAAACCAATAAACCAGACTTTACCAAAATTTAAAACGTTTGCTATATAAAATACCCTGTGTGATAGTGTGATTTACCTTAAGGAATATATATTTACCTTCTGTCTGGTGTTCCTGATACATAGATCCTAAAACTTCTGAAATTTCCTAAGTGATGAGATTGATAAAGATGCTTCATATTAATGAGGTGATATCTGGATTTCTCTCAAAGATAGGGCTCGTTGCTAAGAGAACCATTATGTGACTAGAAGGCTGGAACTTTCAGTCCCACCCCCAGAAGGGACAAAACACCAACAGCCAATGATCTAATCAACAAAATGGAGCCTCCATAAAAACCCAGTAAGATGGTTAAACAACCCATGAATATATATATCTATACCAAGGAATACTACTCATCAATATAAATGAGCAACCTGGGTGACTTTCCAAAGAATTAACCCGAGTTTAAAAAAAAAAAAAAAAAAAACTCAAAAGCTTAGACACAGCATGATTCTATGTACCCAGTCTTTTTAACTAACTAATTTAATGGCCGCACCGGGTCTTCACTGCAGTGCGGCGTCGCTGTGAGCGCACAGCGCAGGGGCCGCCCTCCAGCTCGGAGCGTGGGCTCCCCACTGCGCGGCCCCCCTTGCCGCAGAGCAGCCCCTCGGCGCTTGAGCTGCAGCAGCTGCTGCACTTGTGCTCAGGCGCTGAGGCTCGCAGGCTCTAGAAGACAGGCTCAAACGTTGTGGCACACGGGCTTAACTCTGCAGCATGTGGGAGCTCCCAGACCACGTATCGAACCTGTTGTCTCCTGTACTGGCAGGCAGATTCTGTACCACTGACCCACCAGGGAAGCTCTACATCTTATTTTTGAAATAACAAAATTCCAGAAAGTTTTTTTAGTGGTTGTAAGAAATTCAGGAGTGAACTGGGGCAAGAGGCAGCAAGTGTGGCTATTAAAGGGCAACATGAGGGATCCTTTGGTGATGGAACTATTCTGTACCTTGACTGTGCATGTGTGTGTTAGTAGCTCAGTCGCGTCAGACTCTTTGCAACCCCATGGACTATAGTCCGCCAGCGTCCTCTGTCTGTGGAATTCTCCAGGCAAGAATACTGGAGTGGGTAGCTATTCCCTTCTCCAGGGGATCTTCCCGACCAACACCCTGCTTGTGAAGCTATACTATAGGTTTGAAGATGTTATCACTGGAGGCAAACTGGTAAAGGCAGATGAACTGGTCTCTGCGTTATTTCTTACAGGTTCATGTGAATCTTTTAAGTACCTCAAAATTTGTTTAAAAAAATGAATGTGCATCTAAGGTTACAGCCCTATCTTTCACAGTAGAACAATTTTGAAGAACATGGAAAAACGTTTAAAAAAAAAAAAGTGACACATGCTACCCTTAGGCAAACAACTTTAAAGAAAATGGTATGAACTGATTTATGAGGCAGAAATACTCTGGTTCTGCATGAATGGATGATATAGCAAATAGACTTGATTTTTGAACAAAGTGATACATTTTCTCTTTCAAATAATGAACAGTGACATCAGAAACTATGAAAGTTTTCACAGAGTAAGGGTAATGTAACTGTTTTTTAGTAGCTAGCACAACATTAAGATGCAAAATTGCAAAGTTCAGGAAAATAACAGAGATCTGTCTTAAAACGGTGAAATTAAGTGAAAAGACTGCTGTTGCAGACAGATACGTAACAATGTCCAACAGAATTGCTGAGATATACAAACATCTCAGTGAAACTACACTTCCAAAAGAGAAACATAACAGCACAAATGTCAAATGGTAAAGGCTCTTTCTGAAACGGAAAACCAAGGAATCAAAACTGAAGGTGCCATATAAAGACTTTCCTACCCATCCCCAGCATTTACTTTCACAGGCTTTCACATACATTAAATCAGTGTAAAACTTGTGACCAATGACGCTAACCTCAAATAAAGTTTGTAACCTTTAGAGGATGACATAGTTGGATAGTATTACAGACTCAATGGACATGAGTTTGAGCAAACTCCAGGAGACAGTGAAGGACAGGGAAGCCGGGGATGCTGCAGTCCATGGGGTCGCAAAGAGTCAGACACGACTTAGCAACTAAACAACAGCAAAATATTTAGAGAAATGAATACAGGCTAAGGTTTGTAAAATATATATACTATAAGATTACAAAAAACCTTAAACCAGAAGGACATACAACAGTAGCTGGCACTGGGAGGAAAAAAAGACTAGAAGAGGAACAAAGAACAGGGCCTTAACATTCTGTAATGTTTTATTTCTTTTACATTAAAAAAAGACACAAAAGTGACAAAATGTTGCTAATTCTGATAGTCCTTATATGGATTACACTTTGCTACGTTTTATATTTTTCTGTTCTTCAAATTTAAAAACAGGAAAGTAAGAATAAATCAGACTTACCATAGGGAAATAGAACAGAAAAAGGCTTTTGCAACTCACATTTCCCTGATATCCATTTTAAGAGGCAGGCCTCACCCAGTGTAACCATATAGATAAAACCTTTCCAAAGAACCATTTATAAAAGTGATGTCTGTTGAACATGGTTTTACATGTATTTGTAAAGGTAGTATTTATATTCTTCCAGTTGCTTTTGTGAACAATAACACTAATTTTATAATATGACATGGATTTATATAAATAAAAACCTCATTCTATAACTCTTTTTAAGAAATAAAATTCTTGAAGACCTAATTATGTGATTTTGGAGTGGAAGGGGTGACCCACACACAGCATGTGGGAGTTCTCCAACCAGAGACTGAATTCAGGCCCCTTGCAGTAGAAGGGCAGAGTCACAACCACTTGATCGAGAAGTCGTCTCCCTGTGCTCTCTATTTAGGAATCAATTATAGAGTAAGCTGGCTACATCTACAAGACTAGTGAAGATCATAATGTGATAAAAAAAAAAAAATTACAAGTATTAACATATGCTTAAAATGTAACTTTCAATCTTGCTGGTTTAAAAAAATATTTCTCAATACTTCTTACTGCGTCAGTTATGTCCCCAAGTTCTAACATATTAATGAAGTCCTTATAAATCAATTTTATTTTTGATTTTTTTGATCTTTAAAAAAATGCTTATACTGGTCTTTATATTAAAGGATTCAAACGTATCAAAATTGTCTGTTTTCTGCACTTTGTAAGAATTTCCATTTTTTGAGATTTGAACATTAAAAAAAAAGAAATAAGCTGTTTTACAGCATGATGAAATAAAGTCTGACGTCAAGAATGTATCACCAAAACAAAGAGGTGACTGAAATAAGGGCAAGAAAAGCAAGGCTGGGCTAGGACGAAAAAACATTAAAAAGACTAGCAGACGATCTATCAGTGAAAAAGAGAAAAAACTAGTGGGCTACATCTAACAAACTGATGAACTCTTGGGAAGAATGAACCTTCAAATCCCTGGCAAAAAGATTCCCTCTTATGCCTTCTTTAGACTCAAAGACATACATGTAAACCATAAGCAGCACAAATACGGGAAATCGTACCTTTCAGGCCTAAAGTCTGCAACTGAAACAGTTTTCCCAGCTCAAAAGGTAGAACTCGTAACAGGTTGTTATTTAAATGGAGTTCCCTGTAGATGTAAAAATTCCAGGAAGTCAAAAGATATATTAACTTTAACAGCTAAAATCAGCAATATGATTTCTAGGAATATAAAGATATAAATACCTAATACAAATTTAGTATTATATGCTAATGTCCAGCACAGTGCTTCTCAAATCATATGTGGTTAAAAAAAAAAGACACAACAAAAAAATCACAAACTGCCAAAGACAAACATTTATAAAACACAGGGGGAAAAAAATCGATTCTTGTAAAAGTGAGAAAGAAAAAGACCAACAAAATATAAGCCCATTTTTTAGGAGCATGATATTCAACAGACACATGTTGCGTATCTCACTGCAAGCTGGTGACGCACTCTGAAATGGCAGTCCAGAGCCTACACTGGTCGGCACAGATGGAGGTCTCCCACACATATTTCAGAAAGTGGGAATGAAAATACAGCCTAACATGTAAATTGTGAAAACAGAATTTAAATGATAGCATCATGCCAAAACAAAATACTTTATGGTAGCTGCATAATAAGTTTATGATTGATATTTTTCCAAATTTACTAATGTTTCATTTTATAAATAATGGCAGCTATATTAATAACTACTGATAATTTTAATGATTTGTTTTGCACGGAAAATGTAACTATGAAAGGCATCTTCAGTAGTAAAAGAAGATCCAATACAAAGATACTGGTAATATCCTATAATAGTAAGTTTTGTCAATTTTTACATGTGAATGAGAACTACTTTTAAAATCCTTGGTTCTTAGAATTTAAAAGAAGCTTGGTTACTACTGAGTAAAACCAGAGGTTGGTGAGGCCATAAAATGAACAAGAAAAACTTGTTCCGAATACCTGTTATTACCAAATATATCACATAGGAAAGGAGGTCCTTTAAGTAAATTTAGTTCAGAGGATTTAAAGTCATGGTATATACTCATTAAGCCTGAAACTGTCAAAGGGCTGGTCTGGAAACAACAGAGGTTTTACAAAAAATAAAAAAACACCACCTCTCACAAGGTCCTCATTCCTTTTTATTATGCAGCAAATGATAGAAAGCAGCAGAAAAAGTCAGTAGAATTTTTTTTTAAAAGGCAGATAATATGAAATGGCACAAGATTTTCCATTAGGATTAACATAATAGCTAGAAATTGGCTTTATATTCAACTTGAGTAACCCTCATCTATCCTAGAAAACAGAGGTTACAGGAATTACCATTTACTAATACAGTATTTACCAAACAGGGTTGCTGATAGCTTTTTAGTCAATATCTCAAATATTGCTGATCTCAGCTTGGTCATTATAGCAACTTCACAGATGAAGGAAAACTCAGCAAGGTTCTAAGAAGCTTGCCCCAAATCACACAATTTATAAATGACAGAGTCAAGTTTCTAACCTGAACTCTGTATGACTCCACATTCTACCTGCCTTCTAAACTCCACACTATATTCCCCCACATTCACTCACTAATTCTAGCTTTCAAGTCCCATCTTTCTTACTATCATGCACAGAAGCCCTGGGACAGTCAAAAAGGTCACTAATTGGGAATGACTTCCTAGATCCTGTATTAAGGATAAGGGGCCCCAGAATTTAGTGGAGAAAAAGCACTTCAACTGTGTCACAAGTAAGTGCATATATGGAATAACACAAGCACTTTCTACTTGTTTGCTCCACTTTGTCTTAAAATTTTGTTTCAAATATGAAGTATATTACACAAAACAGCAATTAAATAAATGTTAGGCAACAGATCTATGTGACTTATGATTTATTAGCTTACATTCAATTTTCCCAGAAAACTTTACCTCATGTTTAATTTTGTTCAACATTAAACTGACAATGTTGTTTCCTAACAAAGTGGTGTTTCCTAACAATATGATAATATTTTGTTTTAAGGGTATATAACTATGCACTGAGTTGAATCTGTATACCTGAGTGATACCATGTTTCCGAGTTCTGCCGGTAAACTTCGGATTTTATTAGAGGACAGGTCCAGATACACCAGATTGTGAAGCTTGGCAATGTCTGAAGGAATGCGGGACAGGGAATTGTCACTTAGATACAAAGCTGTCAAGTGAGTTAGTGACCACAAAGATGAGCTTAAGCTTCTTACTTTTCCTGTAAAAGAAGAAAAATGGGACAAGAATTAACTCTACAATTTGGTCTCTGGATTAAGTAGCATTTAGATGTTTTATTGAGTAAATAACTTACCATACAAAAAATTGTGAAAAAGGGGTCAACACTAAAACCTTATTGATTCTAGAATGATTCACTGCTAGGATTAAGTTATAAACTCTCCACTTAGCAAACTAACCACAACTCATTTAAGGCAATATATCAGTATTTAGATTGCATTGTTATTTTTAAGAGCACAATAGTTAAAAGACTTTATCCTTTAATTAGCCTCAGCTATGTATGACAAGAAAAAGCATGAGTAATTCAAAGTAATAAGTCTAATAAACATAAATCAACAAATTTCAGAGATCAGACACCAATCAGTGCAGGAGAATGATCCGTTAACGACGAGAAACAATCAATCAGGTCTACTATTATCCGAGCTAACTTCTTGAACAGCAGCACAGCCAGGGGATTCCAGGGGAAGAACACTGTTCTTCCCCAAGTACGGGACACACAGCAAATGTCCAGGGAAGCCAGGATGACTAGAATTTATAAAGGCAGAGTACCCGAGGAGAGAGATGAAGAGAGAGGTTTAGAGATTTTAGTTTCCCCCTCAAGTTATCAAGTGATCAGCATATGAATGTGAGAAACTGCCTGAGCCAGAGGAAAAAAAACACCCAAAAGGAGCAGAGGTAGTAATCCCTAGGTTCACACAGCACTCAATAAGGTAAAATCCACAATATCTAGCACCTAATTAAAAATTACTAGGTACACAAAGAGACTGTAAAGTAATATCCACAAGGAAAAGTCAGTCAGTTAAGACCAGTCCAGAAGAGATGACGACAAAACTAGTAGAGATATTAGAAGCTACTCTAATTATATTCCATACTGTGGAAAGCCAGACACTGAAGACAGCACCGGCGCTCACACTGAACTCCCACAGTCCAACACCACGGTGACAGGAAACGGAGAACGGCTGCTAATGCAGTCAGGTTTCCTCTGGGAACGATGAAAATGTTCTCAGGTTAACTATGGTAAGGGGTGCACAACAAAATATATAAAAATTACGGAACTTGTACTTTAAGTGGGTGAACTGTGTGAACTATACTGTTATCAATTATAGCTGCCACCAAAAGAGAGACAGACACACACACACACACACACACACACATATGGGCAGAAAAATCCCCACATTAATGCAACAATCTATCAACCCAGAGAGAGATTTTCAAAAGTGAGGGCAAACTACAAGGTGAAAAGAGCCATGGAGACGGACGGTAGTGATGGATGCACATTATGAAGGTATCTAAAAAACTTTCCATAGAGAGTATTCTGGAACTAGATGGATTCACTGGTGAATATTACCAAACATTCAAGGAAGAATTAAAAACGATTCTATACAAATTCCTCCAGAAAACTGCTCATTATGAGGTCAACATCATCCTGATACCAAAACCAGACAACACTCGGACAAAACTACAAACAACATCCTCATGAACATAAATGTGAATTTAACAAAAACAAATCCAACAATACATTAAAAGGGATAATGACCAAGTAAGATCTGTGCCAGAAAATGCTAGGTTTGTTGAACATTTAAAAAATATAATTTAGAAAATGTTTTCTCAGAAAATAAAGCATTTGACAAAATCAGTATCCATTTCTGACTTTTAAAAACCTCTCCTATCAGTTGATTTTTCAGTAGAAACTGAAATTTTTCATTTTTTATTTTTAAAATAATTTCAAAATTATTTTAAAAAATTACAGCGACCCAATAGACTAGATAGCCTGCCAGGCTCCTCTGTCTATGGGATTTTCCCAGCAAGAGTATTAGAGTGGCTTGCCATTCCCTTTTCCAGGGGATCTGCCCGATCCAGGGACCAAATCTGTGTCTCCTGCATCTCCAACAGATTCTTTACTGCTGAGCTACTGGGGCCAGATGTAGACTGTTATACAAAAACCTCGTGGTTACCTGCAAACCAAGTATAAATAGATATACACAAAAAGAAGTAACTGAAATAGATACACACACAAAAAGAAGTAACTGAAACATAACACTAAAGAGAGTCATCAAATCTCAAAGAGAATAAAAGGGCAGAAAGACCTAAAAAGCAATAAAACAATGTGCAAAATGGTAAAATTGATTATATATAAATCAATAATTACCTTAAATGTAAATGGACTAAATGTTCCAACCAAAAGATTAGAGTGGGTGAATGGATGCAGAAACAACACCCACATATATACTACCTACAAGACACTCATTTCAGAACGACACACACAAAGTGAGTACATGAAAAAAGGAAGTCTATGCAAAATGGAAACCAAAAGAAAACCGGAGTAGTGATACTTTTATCATACAAAAAAAAAAAAAAAAAAAAAAAACCCTTTAAAATACAGACTGTTAGAAAAGAAAAAAGGACACCACATAATGATTAAAGGATCAATCCAGGAATGTTTATAACAATTGTAAACATATACGTACCCAACACAGGAGCACCTCAATACATAAGGCAAATACTAACACAGTATTGACCAGAGACACATTAATATGTCTTTTATTACCTGTGCGTTATTGACCAGAAAGAGCAATACAGTTTGAGAGTGGTACAATTAACATTACTGTGCAAAGTTGTTAGAACTTAAAAACTGATCAAGGGTTCATTATACAACTTGTGATTGTCATTATCATTCACATTTTGCCCCATTAAATTTTGTCCCAACCTTCTAAATATTATAAACACAAGTTTATTACTGTAAAACTATCAGAAATGACATAGCACAAAATTTCTCATTTGAAAAAGAGCCCCCTTCAAAGATCCACCTTGTTAAATCAGGTAAAATAAAAGAACATGTTCTAGAGGAAATAATACCCACAGGACTAAAAAAGAATCCTGCCAGAGTGGAGAGTCTGCTCTTCCCAGGGAAAGCACAGTGAAATGGTATATCTGTAATAGATGTTCTGTCCCTCTGCACAGAGATGCCTGCTGGACTGTCCATCACACACTAACAAAATATTAGAAGGCTTTAGTAACACATGTACAAAGTTTCAAATAAATACATTAAGTGCAAAAAAAAAATCTTGTTGATATTTACTCAAACATGAGCATCTCAACATTCACTTACATAACAAATCACCAGCCACAGGCGTTAGTTTCTGTAAAAATTCCCCTGGTCAATAAAGTGTCAACAGACATAAAAGGAGAAATCAACAGTAACAACTGACAAGGCATCAGCTGTTGACACATTAGACAAACTGACTTAATTGATAAGCATATAGATAGAGCATTCCATCTGCAAGCAGTAGAATAAACACTCTTTTCAAGAGCACAGGAATATTCCCGGTTCTGAAAGACCCCACATGCCTCGGAGCAAAAGAGCCCGTGTGCTACAACTACAGAGCCTGTGCTCTAGAGCCTGAGAACAGCAGCCTACGAAGCCCACACACCCCAGAGCCTGTGCAGCAAAAGAAGCTACTGCAGTGAGAAGCCGAGCAACACAATGAATAGCAGACCCCACTCACAGTCAACTGGAGAAAGTCCGCATGCAGCAGCAATGAAGACCCAGCACAGCCAAAAATAAATAAATGAATGAATACATCTTTTAAAAAATCATAGGATTATCTCAACAGATGCAAAAACACTTTTGATAAAATTCAAATCCATTTATGACAAAACTCTCTCCAGAGATTATGGGTATAAAGAACCTACCTCAACACAACAAAGGTCATATTAACAAACCCAGAGCTAGCATCATACTCAACTGTGAAAAGCTGCAAGCATTCCCTCTAAGACAGGGATCCCCAAACCTCACACTGGTCCATGGCCTGTTAGGAACTGGGTTGCACAGCAGGAGGTGAATGGCTGGGGTAGCAAGGGAAGCTTCATCTGTATTTACAACTTCTCCCCGTTGCTGACATCACCATCTGAGTTCTACCTCCTATCAGATCAGCAGTGGCATTAAGAGTCTCAAAGCAGCATGAACCCTACTGTTAATTGCACATGCAAGGGATCTATGTTGTGGGCGCCTTGTGAGAGTCTGAGGTGGAGCTGAGGCAGTGAAGAGGCACTGAAGAGCAGTTGCAAATACAGATTATCATCAGCAGAGAGGTTTGACTGCACAGAGACCAAAATAAATCAACTGTTTGCAGACTCCTATCAAATCCCTATCAGTGAGTGGCAAGTGACAATTAAGCTGCATCTGGTGTCAGGGTTTATAGCTGCAAGTGAGTTGACATACTTCAATTGTACAGCTTCAGCTGGCGGCAGGCTTTAAGTCAGAATTCGACACTATTTTAGTCCATGAGTGACCCACCCATTCTATCTGTGTCTTTTTCCTGCACTGCATACTGTCTCAGTCAATTTTGGTAAGTCCACAAGGTAATCCCAGCCAAAACGAGTAAAACACAAACATTGCTGGAGAACTTATTTGAACAGAGCGAAAGACCCAATGGTGAGACAGCAGAAGACTCCAAAACTACTAACAAAAAGAAAGCTGCATTTTACATACTAGGAGTCCTATTTAAATTAGGGGTTCATTGCAACAAGTGATTCACATTCTCCAAGGCCACTTTATGTAATATGTGGCAACCAGTTCTCCAAGAAGCCATGAAACCATGAGAACTGCTTCATCATATGGAGACCAAGCATACTGCATTAAAAAAACAAGGCTTTAGAGTTAAAAAATAAACATGTAAATATGAAAAACAGAAGCAATTACTGAAGGCCACCATGTCATCAAATGCGTCTGCACTGAGAGCATCATTCTTAGAGGCTAACTGCATTGCTAAAACTAAGAAGCCCTTTACTATTGGTAAAGAGTTGATCCTGACTGCTGCTAAAGTTCATTTATCATGAACTTTTAGGAGATGCTGCAGTTCAAAAGGTGGCACGAGTTCCTCTTCAGGCTAGCACCGTAAGAAGACGAATGGATGAAACAGCAGAGGATACTGAGGCACAACTGTTAGAAAGGATCAATAAGTCACTCTTGTATGCAATCCAGGTTCAAAGTACTGATGTTGACAAAAGGACAACAGTGCTTGTCTCTGTGTGATACATGTTCAGGAGGATGTGCAGGCGGATATGTTATATGCACTTTTGTTGGCAACCAACATCACGGCTGCAGAACTATTCAACAATGATTACACATGAGAAAAACAGAATTGGTCATTTTGTGTCTGTATATGCATGGACAGAGTGGCTGCCATGACTAGATGGCTTGCTGGTTTCTTTCAGTTCAGTTCAGAGGCTCAGTCATGTCCGACTCTTTGTCACCCCATGGACTGCAGCACTGCAGGCTTCCCTGTCCATCACACTCCTGGAGCTTGCTCAAACTCATGTCCACCACGTCCACGAGGCCATCCAACCATCTCATCCTCTGTCATCCCTTTATCTTCCTGCCTTCAATCTTTCCCAGCATCAGGGTCTTTTCCCATCAATCAGTTCTTCGCAAGAGGTGGCCAAAGTATTGGAGCTTCAGCTTCAGCATCAGTCCTTCCAATGAATATTCAGGACTGATTTCCTTTAGAATTGACTGGTTTTTTATCTCCCTGCGGTCCAAGGGACTCTCAAGAGTCTTCTCCAACACTACAGTTCAAAAGCGTCAGTTCTTCAGCACTCAGCCTTCTTTTTGGTCCAACTCTCATATCCGGCTTCCCTTATAGCTCAGTCGGTAAAGAATCTGCCTGCAGTACAGGAGATCCGGGTTCGATCCCTGGGTTGGGAAGATCCCCTGGAAAAGGAAATGGCGACCCACTCCAGTATCCTTGCCTGGAAAATCTCATGGACAGAGGAGCCTGGTGGGCTGTAGTCCATGGGGTCACAAAGAGTCGGGTACGACTGAGCGACTAACACACTCATATCCGTACCTGACTACTGGAAAAACTATAGCCTTGACTAGGTGGACTTTTGTCAGCAAAGTAATGTCTCTGCTTTTTAATATGCTGACTAGGTTTGTCGTAGCTTTTCTTCCAAGGAGCAAGTGTGTTTTAATTTCATACTGAAGTCACCATCTGCAGTGATCTTGGAACCCAAAAAGAATAAAGCCGTCACTGTTTCTACTGTTTCCCCATGTATCTGTCATGAAGTGATGGGACCGGATGCCATGATCTTCATTTTCTGAATGCTGAATTTTAAGGCAGCTTTTTCACTCTCCTCTTTCACCTTCATCAAGAGGCTCTTTACTACCTCTATGCTTTCTTTTTTCCCACAAGGGTGAAATCATCTGCATATCTAAGGTTACTGATATTTCTCCCAGCAATTTCGATTCTAGCTTGTGCTTCATCCAGCCTGGCATTTCGCATGATGTTCTCTGCATATCAGTTAAATAAGGAGGGTGACAATGTACAGCCTTGACCTACTCTTTTCCCAATTTGCAACCAGTCCATTGTTCATGTCCGGTTCTGATTGTTGCTTCTTGACCTGCATAGAGAATTCTCAGGGGACAGGTAAGGTGGTTTGGTAGTCCCATCTCTTTTTCCACAGTTTGTCGTGATCCACACAGTCAAAGGCTTTGACAAAGTCAATAAAGCGAATGTTTTTCTGGAACTCTCTTGCTTTTCCTATGATCCAACGGATATTGGCAAATTGATTTTTGGTTCTTCTGCCTTTCAACAGAACATTGGATCCCACCAAAAAAAGATACTCCAGGTCCAAGGGCAAAGGAGAAGCCCCAACAAAATGGGAGGGGGGTGAAATCACATTTAGAATCAAACCCCAAACCCACCAGAGACGCTTGGAGGGTTCAAACTAAATCTTGTGTGCACTAGAACCCAGAGACCCCAGTGAGACTGAGCCAGACGTTCTTTTGAGTGTTTAAATGTCTCCCACCAAGGTACAGGTCAGCAGTGGCCTGCCGCAGGGACAGGGGTTCTGGCTGCAGCAGACCTGGGACACATGGCATGTGGCATAAGTCCTCTTGGAGGAGGTCGCCATTAGCACCACCATAGGGCCACCAAGCAGACGACCCAGAAACTGCAGAACAATTATACCAAAGAAATCCTTGCAGTGTTAAGAAAGTTCCAGGACCCACAACAGAGTTCCCAACCTAGGGATCCAGCAAAGGGACTGAGAACCTCCAGGAAATATGACTTTGGAGACCAGTAGGATTTGATTACAGCACTTCCACAGGACTGGAGAAACAGACTCTTGGAGGGCACAAACAAAACCTTGTGTACACCAGGACCCAGGAGAAAGGAGCAGTGTCCCCACGAGAGACTGTGCCAGACTTGCCTGTGAGTGTCCAGGAGTCTCCGGCACAGGCGTGGGTTGACAGTGGCCTGCTACGGGGTCAGGGGCACTGAATACAACAGTGCCGGCATAAGTCCTTTTTCAGGAGGTCACCATTAACCCCACTGAAGTCTGCCCTCAGACCAAACAATACGGAGGGAATACAGCCTCACCCATCAACAGAAAATTGGATTAAACATTTACTGGGCATGGCCTTGCCCACCAGAACAAGACCCAGTTTATCCCACATCAGTCTCTCCCATCAGGAAGCTTCTACAAGCCTCTTATCCTTATCCATTAGAGGGCAGAAAGAATGAAAACCACAGTCACAGAAAACTAACCAAACTGATCACATGGATCACAGCCTTGTCTAACCAATGAGAGAGCCATGTCATATAGGGCCAACCAAGATGGACGGGTCAGGGTGGAGAATTCTGACAAACATGGTCCACTGGAGAAGGGAATGGCAAACCACTTCAGTATTCTTGCCTTGGGAACCCCATGAACAGTATGAAAAGGCAAAAAGTGGCTGCATTCAATGCCAAACTGCAATGAGGGGGATGACAACTGAACATGGGGATTTCTGACATGTTTCTAACATTAGCAGAGATTTTGAAAGAGAATGAGCCAGGGCCTTCTTTCTCCCAGCTGGTGCATGATCACCTATCTCAGCTTTCAAATGAGTTTGAGAATTACTTCTCAACCACAAAACACCCTGAACTGGGAAGGAATAGATCCACAACCCATCTGTGAATAAGCCAGCTGAAACAACTTTGTCCTTGCTAGAAAAGGATCAATTGCTTGAGATAGCAAATGACTTGGCCTTTAAAGTATGTTTGAGACAACTTCAAATCTCCATACATTCTGCATTAAAATCAAGATGGAATATCCTGAGATGGCCACAAAAGCACCGAAAAGCCTGCTTCCATTTCCAACATCCTATCTTTATGAAAAGGGTTTTTCTGCAGTGACAGCAACTGAAACGAGATTACAGAGTGGACTGGACACAAGCAACACACTGTGGGCATCACTGTCTCCCATCACTCCAGACGGCACCATCTAGTTGCAGGAAAGCAAGCTCAGGACTCCCACTGATTCTGCATTATGGCAAGCTGTGTAATTATTTCACTCTGCATCATAATGGAATAATAATAGACATAAAATGCAAAGTAAATGCAATGTACCTGAATCCCCCTGAAACCATCTCCCTCAACCCCTGGTCTGGGAAAAATTATCTTCCACCAAACCAACCCTGGCACCAAAAAGGTGGGGAGTATGGCTCTAATATCAGGAACAAGACAAGGATGCCCACTCTTCCACTTTCATTCAACATAGTCTTGTTGGAGGTCCTAGCCACAGCAATCAGACAAGAAAAAGAAATAAAAGGAACCAAATTAGAAAAGAAGAAATAAATTGTCACTATTTTGCAGATGACATAACTATACATAGAAAATCCTAAGAACACCACCAGAAAACTACTAGAGTTCATTCATGAATTCAGTAAACTTGCAGGATATAAAGTTAATATACAGAAATCTGTTGCATTTCTATACACTATAAGCAAACTATCAGAAAGAAATTAAAGAAACAATCCCATTTATTTTTATTCAGAAAGAATAAAATACCTAGGCGTAAACCTACCTAAGGAGGCAAACGACTACTCCAGAAACTATCAGACCCTCAGTGTCTTCCTGCTGAGACGCCAGTTGCTGTGAAGTTCCTAAGGTGTACACATTTATGGGTAGTGCCATGAGATTTACTCATCTCTTGCATGGTAAACTGGTGATCAGGAAAACCTTCATTTTATAGATTTGGAAAGAAAAATCAAGATGAATTATAATTATTTTGAAATTTATTTGTAAATTTCTGAACCAACAGGAAATGCAGATTAATGCATCCAGAAGATTCAAGCCATTTCTATTCAATCATGTCACTGTACTAAAGTCATAACCTGTTAACCAGTATATTACTTTCTAGCTCTGAAACTATTTTTAATGGAAAATTCTTTTCCAGTTATCCAGTTTTGTAATTAAATAATCTTGAATTAAAGATGAAAGAAATCGAAGATACAAGTAGACGGAAAGGTATATTATATTCTTGGATTAGAAGAATCAATATTGCTAAAATGATCATACTATCCAAGGCAATCTACAGACTGAATGTAATCCCTATCAAATTACCGATGGCATTTTCACAGAAGTGGAACAAAGAAATTTTCATTTGTATCAAAACAGAAAGACTCTCAAATAGCCAAAACAATCTTGAGAAAGAAAAACAAAGCAGGAGGAATTATACCCCCTGACTTTAGTCTGTACTGTACTATAAGCTAGAGGACTCATAACAGTATGGCAGCAGCACAAAAACAGGACAGGACAGAAAGTCCAGAAATAAAGCCACACATTCATGACAATCTATGTCAATCTATGACACTCATGTAAATCTATGACACTCATGACAATCTATGTCAATCTATGACACTCATGTCAATCTATAACACTTATGTCCATCTATGTCAATCTATGACACTCATGACAATCTGTGACACTCAGGACAATCTATGTCAAGACACTCATGTCAATCTATGACACTCATGTCCATCTATGACACTCATGTCCATCTATGACACTCATGACAATCTACGTCCATCTATGACACTCATGACAATCTATGTCAATCTATGATACTCATGTCAATCTATGACACTCATGACAATCTATGTCAATCTATGACATTCATGTCAATCTATGATACTCATGACAATCTATGTCAATCTATGACACTCATGTCCATCTATGACACTCGTGACAATCTATGTCAATCTATGACACTCACGTTAATCTATGTCAATCTATGACACTCATGACAATCTACGACACTTATGTCCATCTATGACACTCATGACAATCTGGGACAATCTATGACACTCATGACAATCTATGTCAATCTATGACACTCATGACAATCTCTGCCAATCTATGACACTCGTGACAATCTATGTCAATCTATGACACTCAGGTCAATCTACAACACTTATGTCCATCTATGACACTCATGACACTCTATGACAATCTATGACACTCGTGACAATCTGTGTCAATCTATGACACTGTCAATCTATGACACTCATGACAATCTGACACTCATGACAATCCATGTCAATCTATGACACTCATGTCCATCTATGACACTCATGACAAGCTATGTCAATCTATGACACTCATATCAATCTATGACAATCTATGTCAATCTATGACACTCGTGTCAATCTATGAGAAAAGACAATCTCTTCAATAAATGGTGCTAGGAAAACTAGAGAGCTACATGCAAATAAGTGAAATTAGAACATTCTTTAACACTATGTACAAAAATAAACTCAAAATGGATTTAAGATCTAAATGTAAGACCAGATACTGAAAAACTCCCAGAGGAAAATATAGGCAGAACACTCTTTGACATAAATCACAACAATAGTTTTTATTTTGGATTTGTCTCAAATAAAAGCAAAAATAAACAAATACGATCTAATTAAACTTAAGTAGCTTTTGCACAGCAAAGGAAACCACTGATCAAACAAAAAGACAACCTACTCGATGGGAGAAAATATTTGCAAATGTTATGACCTATCATCAACATTAATATCAACATATTAAACATACAGCTCATACAACTCAGTATCAAAGAAAAAACAACCAACCTGGACTTCCCTGATAGTCAAGTGGTTGAAAAATCCACCTGCTGGTGCAGGAGACTTGGGTTTGATCCCTAGTCTGGGAAGAGTCCACGTGCCTCAGGGCAACCAAGCCCACACATCACAACCACTGAAGTCTGTGTGCCCTAGAGACTGTGCTCTGCAACATGGGAAGCCACCACAACCAGAAGCCCACGCACCAAGTGGAGAACAAGCCCCCTCCCGCTACAATTAGAGGAAGCTCGTGAGTAGCAGCAAAGACCCAGTGCAGCAAAAAAAAAAATCCAACCTGATTAAAAAATGGGCACAACCGAATAGACAGTTTTCAAAAGAGGAAATACAGATGGCCAACAGGTACATGAAAAGAAGCTCAACATCACTTATCATTAGTGAAATACAAATCAAAACCACAATGAAATATCACCTTACACCTGTCAGGATGGCTATCCCTGAAAAGAACACAAATAAGAAATGTTGGTGAGGATGAGGAGCAAAAGGTACCCTTCTACACTGCTGTATGAATGTAAACTGATATAGCCACTGTGGACAAGCATATGAGGATTCTCAAAAAATTAAATATAGAACTTCCATAGGACCCAGAATTCCATTCCAGGATATATATCCAAAAGAAACAAAAACATGAATTCCAAAAGATACATGCTTTCCAATGTTTATAGCAGCATTATTTACAACTGTTAAGATATGGAAGAAACCTAAGTGTCCATCAATAGATGAATGGATAAAGATGTTTTATATATAAATCAAATACTACTTGGTCATTAATGAAATTCTGCCATTTGCAACAACATGGATGGACTTTGAGGGAACTGAACTGAGTTAAGTTAGAAAGAGAAAGACAAATACTGTACAGTATCATTTATATGTGGAATCTAAAAAAATATAACTAGTGCAATAACAAAAAGGTGGTACATTCACAAATTCAGAGAACAAGCTAGTAGCTACCAGTGGGAAGGGAGGGCAATACTGGGGTGAGAGGTACAAACTTCTGGGTAAAAGGCCACAAGGATGGACTGCACAACACTGTAAACAGTGTGCTACCTCTATAAATATAAGAATTTTTTTAACTTTAATAAAAATAAATCCTCTTATACACTAAAAAAATTTTTTTAATGCTCAGTAAGCTAAGAACTTTCTCAATCCTGATGAAGGACATCTACAAAAAGCTTAGTGATAAAGAAATAAATTCTTTCCCTAAGGTCAAAAACAAAGCAAACATATCTACTCTCACCACTACCATTCAACATTATGTCGCAGGTTCTAGTTATTCCAAGACAAGAAAGATTAAAAAGGCAGATATAAAGAATCTTTATTTGCAAATGTCAAATCATCTATGTAAAAAAAATCCTATGGAATCTATAAAAATGCTACCAGTAAGTGAGTTTAGCAAAGTTGTACAGCAAAGACTAATATACAAAAATATCTACTGTATATCTGTATGCTAGCAATGAACAATGAGGAATTGAAATTTAAAAATTGTAGCATTTACAATTCAGTTCAGTTCAGTCGCTAGGTCGTGTCCCACTTTTTGCGACCCCACGGACTGCAGCACAGCAAGGCTTCCCTGTCCATTACCAACTCCTGGAGCTTGCTCAAACTCATGTCCATCGAGTCAGTGATGCCATTCAACCATCTCATCCTCTGTCACCCCTTTTTCCTCCTACCTTCAATCTTTCCCAGCATCAGGGTCTTTTCTAGTGAGTCAGCTCTTCACATCAGGTGGCCAAAGTACTAGGGCTTCAATTTCAGCCATCAGCCCTTCCAATGAATATTCAGGATTGATTTCCTTTAGGAATGACTGGTTTGATCTTCTTGCTGTCCACGGGACTCTCAAGAGTCTCCTCCAACACCACAGTTCAACAGCATCAATTCTTTGGCGCTCAGCTTTCTATATAATCCAACTCTCCCATCCATATGTGACTACTGGAAAAACCACAGCTCTGATTAGACAGACCTTTCTCAGCAAAGTAATGTCTCTGCTTTTTAATATGCTGACTAAGTTGGTCATAGCTTTTCTTCCAAGGAACAAGCCTCTTTTAATTTCATGGCTGCAGTCACCATCTGCAGTGATTTTGAAGCCCAAGGAAAGAAAGTCTGTCATCGTTTCATTGTTTCCCCATCTATTTGCCATGAAATGATGAGACAAGATGCCATTATCTTAGCTTTTTGAATGCTGAGTTGTAAGCCAACTTTTTCACTCTCCTCTTTCACCTTCATCAACAGGCTCTTTAATTGCTCCTCACTTTCTGCCTTAAGGGAGGGTGGTATCATCTGCATATCTGAGTTTTTTGATATTTCTCCTGGCACTCTTGATTCCAGCTTGTGATTCATTCAGTCCGGCATTTCGCATGATGTTCTCTACATATAAGTTAAATAAGGAGGGTGACAATATACAACCTTGACATACTCCTTTCCCAATTTGGAACCAGTCCGTTGTTCCATGTCTGGTTCTAACGGTTGCTTCTTGACCTGCATACAGGTTTCTCAAGTAAGGTGGTCTGGTATTCCCATCTCTTGAAGAATTATCCATAGTTATATATTATTATCTATCAAACTTATGTTAACACTTCGGGACAAATCTGACAAAAAAAAAATAAAGTGCAGAATCCAAGTGTACTAAGAACTACAAAAGAATGCTGAAAAAATGAAAGGAGTCCTAAGTAAGTGAACAGATAACCTCTACAGTTGACCTTTGAACAATGTGGAGTCCCCCACACATAACTTACAGCCAGTCCTCTTAATGTGCAGTTCTCTTCAGATTCAACCAACCTTAGATGGTGTAGTATTGTAGTACACATTTACTGAAAAAAATCTACACCTAAGTGAGCCTACACAGTTTAAACAGGCAAGTTCAAGGCTCAACTGTATATGGTGGAGATGCTAACATGTTTGGCAGCTAAAGAGATAACATCCATTAATTCAGCCAACTTTTAGTGACTAGTATGGTGTGGCAACAGAATGGTAAATAAGACAAAGTTCCCAACCTCGGGATTTTTTTATGGGAGCTCCATAAGAAAAATAGCAATCAGCAATAGGAAAATGAACAAGAGATAAGAACAAGTAATTTAATCAATAAAAAACAAAGGGTCAGTCATTTTACAAAGCTCATTTCAGTAATAAAAGAGATGCAAATCTAAATAAAACATTTCTACCAATGCAAATAGCAAAATAAGAAGATTAACACCCAGTACTGGCAAGGCTAAGAGGGAAACACACATTCATTATGGGAAAAATACAACCATATTATAAACCAATCTTGTAATAATAGCTACTAAATTTTAACTTTGAATATTCTTTGCCCTATCACAATTCTACAATTAGAGGTTTATCTTATAAAAATATATTCAAAAACACCAAGAAATATATACTATCGGTAGTAGGGAAAAATGTAAAATAACAAATGATCATTAATGGAGTATACTTAAATTATGACTCATATACACAATGATATTCTGCAGCTATTAAAGAGGATGTAGTAGAGCTATAATACAATGATATGGAAAGATGGTCACCAAAAAAAGAGGAAAAAAGCAAATTTCAAAACATTACAGTACTCCATTTGGGAAAAAATGCTGGTTTAAAAGATCAACAGTTATAAAAGCAAAAGAATGTAACATACTGTAGAGAAAGATAAATCTCTACTGACAGAACCAGGCCATTCAAGAAACTAAGGTTCCTAATTTTCTGATAGAGGTCAAAGAAGAAAAGAGACCTTCTGAGGTTCTGATGATATCTATTTACTTTTCTATAAAAACTGAACATATTCATGAGCACTCAAAAATTTGCATTCAATCTTAAGCAGTTTATAGTGACTTGAGAAAGGCTGGGATTATCCTGGTCTAAGTTAGCAGCCTTGTTTTGATAGGCAAATTCATTCTAAAGTGCCCAGAATTCTTAATTGCTAAATACTAGGAAACAGAAAGAATCTCATTGGTGCTCCTTGAAATCAAAGGGATGATTAGCAAAGAGATTAGGTATAATTAGGATTATCTATAGAGAAATCACTACCTCCCATTTGCAGATTGAGATAAAACAAGGAAGAAATCTTGACTAAATCTCTGAAACTCTAACATTTTAGAAGAAACAGGAATTACAGATGATCTTCATTACTCCTGGATTCTGTATTTGCAAATCTGCCTATTCCATGGGCTTCCCTGATAGCTCAGCTGGTAAAGAATCTGCCTGCAATGAAGAAGACCCTGATTGGATTCCTGGGTCAGGAAGACCCACTGGAGAAGGAATAGGCTACCCACTCCAGTATTTCTGGGCTTCCCTAGTGGCTCAGCTGGTAAAGAATCCACCTGCAATGTGGGAGACCTGGGTTCAAACCCTGGGTTGGGCAGATCCCCTGGAGAAGGGAAAGGCTACCCACTCCATGGGGCTGCAAAGAGATGGACACGACTGAACAACTTTCACTTCACTTCACTTCAAATTTATTTCTAATCGCCAAATCAATTCTTACAATTTCACAGTCATTCACAAGTAAGCACAGAATAGTAAAAACTGGAGTCGCCCAAGGTTGCAGCTGAGGTCCAACAGGTAATACTCTTTCTTGTTGCTCTCTCACAATGTGAACAAGTTATCTTTTTCACTATTTGCTGCCAGTTTTTGCATTTTTGTGCTTTATGAGTGATGTTACGCAAGGCTGTGTGATATGCCTTAGATAAGCTTCCTTCAGGCACAAGTTAGTGTTGCTGGCCATGAGTTTAATGTTAATGAGTGACAACATACATTTAAAAAGTTGTCTTTACAAGTGCTCGGGCCTGGTGCACTGGGAAGACCCAGAGGAGTCGGGTGGAGAGGGAGGTGGGAGGGGGGATCGGGATGGGGAATGTGTGTAGATCTATTGCTGATTCATGTCAATGTATGACAAAACCCACTGAAAAAATAAATTAAAAAAATAAATAAATAAATAAATAAAATAAAATAAAAAAATTAAAAGTTGTCTTTAAATAGAAACACACACCAAACAGCTTATGCATCCATCAGCTGACAGAAATATTACCACCAGAGGTTGCTAGGAACCTAACGATTTCGTCTGAGAGTAACAGTTCAGTATTTGCTAGTTCAGGTAGTTATATAGAACATGACTACAGTGAATAATGAGAATCAACTATAATTGGAAACAGTGGTAATTTGAATTTTTATCCAGTCAAAACTGTTGAAGTTCAAGACTAGCATTTCAGGCTTCTAGCAAGGGAAACTGCAAGCTTACAAAAGGAAGATTTAGTTTTAAGATTTGCAAATTGGATTAAAAGGAAGGAAAGAGACCAGATTAAAATACACAAAGGGTGCTAAGGAAAACATTTGGCAGATTAAATACAGTAATAATGCTTTGTTTAAAAATAGTAGGATTGGCGAGGGAGAAAATGAACTTAATGCCCCAAGCATTTGAGTTAACAAAAATTTCAATTCATAAAGGAAAACGCAATCGCAAAGGTATATATACACATCGCTGAACTCTTGTGGGAAGGAATTCATGTCCTAATAGCAACAGAAAGATGCAGCCTGTTCAAATTAAACAGATCTGATTTAAGCAAAAGATTATAGCTCAAGGAAAAAGCCTAGACCTTGAGAAAGGGAAGACTAAAACCAAGTATTAGGAAAAACACAGAAATTGAGAGAAAGGTGAAAATGTTCGTTGAAAATAAAATGATCACCACAGTGTGATGTAGAGAAGAATGATGCATTCAGGTCAGGGGACTTACATTTCAGTCTGTGCTCTAACACTAAGTTAGTCCATGGGGCTGCAAAGAGGCGGACACAACAGAGTGACTGAACTGAGCTAACACTAAGCAGCTCTACCACACGGTAACACAGCATCATTTCTTTAAAAAACCAAAACTCTATCACCTAGCATGAGTACCATTATATCACATTAACATGTTAATATAAAAAGCAGTGAAAATGGATTGAAAGCTTCTTTAAATCTGATTTAAGAAAAAATAAAAAATATGAAAAAAATAATGGAAATACAGACCTTCAAATTTTGTTTTCTTTTGCTACAAAAGTTTTCTAAAATCCCTCTATGGTTAAGCTAAGTTCTAAAAAACATTAAAGTTTAGATTCTTTACAGTTTTAACTGCATGCTTCACTTTTACACTTGACTCCCTATAGTAAAAGAGGAAGAAATCTCTGTTTTAGTCTTCTTCCCATCTAATCATTACGCTACATCCAAAATTATAAATGCATATACCCTTTGGCTTATAGATTTACTAGCAGAAATACAAAATCACCTACGAGATTATTTACTACAGCACTATTTGTCAGACATCAGTACTGTACCACTGAAATTACAGTACACATGTGACAGAATATTATGGAGTTTAAAACATACAGGAGAGTTATCTATATAACTCTCTAAATTTCATGTTAAGAAATCTCTCTAAAACACATTACATTAAAAGAAAGAGCACAGTGCAGATTCGTATATAATGCACTACACCTTTTGAGTTAAAAATAAGGAATGGAACAAGAATTTATTTTGTATATACACAGAGGGACTCTAAAAGGATGCAAAAGAAATTAATAAAGCTATATTTGAATGGTCACGTGCCTGTGACTGCCAGGAAGTGTAACAGGGCAATGAGAGACTTCCATAGTACTTTATATTCTCTATGTCCCCTCTTCCTGAGATGTTGTTAACTCCACCCTCTCCTAGTGTTATTAACTCAGGAGTCAGCTATTTTAAGGACACTTTCTGTGATTCCTGGTTAAGACAATCTTAAAGATGACAAATAGTTCAAGCTTTCTCCCTTGTATTTATCAAGGTTTGATAAGTACCTTCTTGAAGGAATCTCTTCCTACAGTCTGCTGGATTACTGAAATCTTCTGTCCCATCAAAGTGTCAATAAATGAATGAGTGACTTAATATAAGTGATTCTAATGATGGCCTCAGAGCCACCATTCAGTACCTGCTGTATCTGTCTGGGTGTCCCTCCTCTCCCGCTTACCCATTTCCACGATGAACTTCCATATAGCAGACACCAGGGTCATCCAGAGGGTGGGCATGCACAAGCTGATAACAATGAAAGCTACCTGATTCTGAAGTTACTTACCACATTATCAAAGAGCCAAAAATAATATTAAAAAACTTTTTTTTTTAAATCAGAAGTATTTGATTCAGAATTTGGGAGACATGGTCTATCACTTTCCAGTGGAAAACAGTTAAGTCTGAATAGAGATTAACTTCATGATAAATTCAAGCTTTCAAAATGCTGGAAAATGTCACAAAGTAGTTAAGACTGATATGTTACCTATAGCCAGGTCACCTAGTTCTAAGATCATTTAATGACTACCAAGGAGTCCAGATTTAAGGCTCTACTTCCTGGAAGATTCCTGGGAGCAGCTCTGGTCAGTATATTGTCCTTGCCCTACACTGCGACCTCAAGAGCCTGGAATAAGCAGTTATTCTGGGCTACAGATGTACCTAAAAACAGGTAACCGGTGTTACCCCACACAATGAAAAAACAGCAAACCACCACCAAATGAGGAACAGGAAAGACGTTTGGTATCTGCAGATTCTTTAAGCAGAATTTTCAAATTAGCACACATCCGTATTTGTTTCCTATCATTTAAGAAAGGTATGGTCTTTTCTGGGATTCCCTGGTGGCTCAGACGGTAAAGCCTTTACCCGCAATGAGGGAGACCTGGGTTTGATCCCTGTGTCAGGAAGATGCCCTGGAGAAGGAAATGGCAACCCACTCCAGTACTCTTGCCTAGAAAATTCCATGAATGGAGGAGCCTGGTGGGGCTACAGTCCATGGGGGAAGCAAAGAGTCGGACACGACTGAGCAACTTCACTTTTCACTTTATGGTCTTTTCTACCAAAGGAGAAGGTATAAGAAATAAAGAAGTGATCCATTCTTAGAATAGTTGAACAGAAAGGTATATAGCCAGCTTGTGAATAAGATTCCTAAATGGTGGCTCGGTATCAATTCTTCACTCTTTTCACATCCTGATTCTCTTTCCTCATAAGAACATTTTGGCAGGCTAAGTTCGCGGGCTTTACGCTGGACATGTGCAAAGAACTAAAAGGGTGGGGGAGATAGTTATCAATTGTCCAATAAAAAACTTAGGCAATGTCTGGGAAAGACTGTAACTCTGTGGTCCTCAATCTATGAGGAGCCAGGGTAGGGAATCTGCATCTTAGGAACAGACCAATCGGACTTCCCATTTGGTGTGCCTGCTCCCAGACATGAGTCTGTAGCACACGCTTCTGCAGAAGACTACCTTGCGGAGCCATTTTCAACTGTCTGTTTTATTCTTGCAACACCTTTGAGAGCATTTCCAACACTATAATGAGAGTCATCTGTTGCTGACCAATAATCCCACTGGGCAAAAGAAAAACTAAGTAAAAAAAGAGGAAAACCACCACAAATATGAGTTCAAAAGAAATGGAGGACTATAGAGGCAGCAAGACATGAGAGACAAAGAACCTGGAGAAAAAGAAAGCAAATACAGAAGTAATGAGTGAGACACATCCCACCACATTACTTCTAAAAGAATGCATTGAATCACAAGCAGCAGAAGCAAGCAGATGAAATGAAAGTTGGGGCTGGGAGGGTGAAGTGTTGAGCACAACGTTAAGTCCTCTTACACAGCTGGGAATGCAAAACGGGAATTGAAGAACCACTAAGGAATTTGGTTCTGTGAACCATCAAGATTCCAGTTGGCATCTACAAATGGAAGAGGGGTGACTCCACAGGAAGTCAACTCTTAAAACCACTGCCAAGACCAAGTTTAAATGAGATAAATGAACCCCTGATTAGATTAATGTCACTCCTTACACAACTGTCTGACAAACAAAAAAGAAAGTTCACTCCTAAGAAAGAGAATACCATCCAGACCATCAAATTATTCTACCACTTAACATATAATTCCTATTATTTAATAAAAATTACCAAAGGAATGAAAAACAGAAGAAAAACAACAAAACAGAACATCCAGGAGATTTAGATACTGGAGTTACCAAACACAATCTTAAAAAGAAAAAAAACAAAAAACAAAAAACTGACAGACTTAATCTTCAGCAAGATAGAGTAACATGAACTGGATTATACCCTCCCACCTAAAGCAACTAAAAACCCAGGCAAATATATGAAATATTGAGTTTAAGGCACCGGGCAGACAACAGGCAACACAGGACAGTGATCACTGATGAGACGGAAAACAAGGTGAGCCCTTAAGTCTGTCCCACTTTACTGCTACGGTTTCCAAAGTAGCACAAGGAGCAGTACATGGCCAAGTGGAGTCTGGCAACATCATGTAAGTTGAAGAAATGATGCTGGGAGTCCAAAGATGCCAAAGTGGCTACCGGTGACAGGGCAGAGCACCACAGAGGAGAGACTACACAGACTGAAAGCTCTGGAGATCTAAAGAGGACACTTTCACCCACCCACATTATCCCAACTGGGAAGAGTTTACTGCAATTCAGTAATGAGTTATGGAAACTTACTCCACAGTGTTCGCAGTAAATCTGAAAGCAGTGTTTACTGAAAAATAGTATAATCACAACCTGAAAGTAGAGAGTTATTTTATTTGGCGGGAATGTTAAGGACTCCAATCCTGGGAGGCAGCATCTCCTTAGCCCAAGAAAATTGCCCCAAGGAAGCTGAAGGGGGAGTCAGTTTGCAACAAAGTTTGCAACAAAGAGAACAGGCAGTCTGAACATCAAAGATTACTGCAAGGTAAGGAAACTCAGATTTTGAGTTAAGGAATTAACTATTCCTCTCTATAAGGGAAGATGCAAGCTTCTGGGCTCAGTGAATTCATTCCTGTCATATGCGCCTCAGCCATCTGGGGCCAAATCCAGTCTCCTGATGGCTTACATCCTTAATGCCTTGCTCAGCTTTACCTAAGGAGTGGGGATGGCTGCTGCCTCCATCCCCTGAGTGCCTCAGCAATCACCACAGGGGACAGGTTGACGGTGGCAACTTCTGCAGGATCGCCCTGTGTTGTTTTGAGAGCCCTCACTCACATCTGGATGCCCGAAAATGCCAACAGCTGTGACATTTCTTGTTTATTGATATGGCAGGAGATAATTTCATTTCACAGTAGCCTGGGCCCCAGAATTTCTCCAAACTGACCAGCCAAGGCCCCACATTGAGAAAAAAGAGGAAAAAAAGCTCAAAAAATGGAAATAAAATAAAGTAGGACAGGTATAAAAGAGATAAGGGGGGGAAAGTCCAGATAAAAATGAGAAAAGGGAACAGAACCAGAAAGTTTCAGGAAATAAAATAAGTTACCACAGAGCTCTAAAGTTAGAAAAACTATCCTGAATCACACCTGAAAGTTCAGGAAAAAGTCAGTTAAGTTCAGTTCAGTCGCTCAGTCGTGTCTGACTCTTTGCGACCCCATGAATCGCAGCATGCCAGGCCTCCCTGTCCAACACACACTCCTGGAGTTTACCTCAAACTCACGTCCATCGAGTCGGTGATGCCATCCAGCCATCTCATCCTCTGTCGTCCCCTTCTCCTCCTGCCCCCAATCCCTCCCAGCATCAGGGTCTTTTCCAATGAGTCAACTCTTCGCATGAGGTGGCCAAAGCACTGGAGTTTCAGCTTCAGCATCAGTCCTTCCAGTGAACACCCAGGACTGGTCTCCTTTAGGATGGACTGGTTGGATCTCCTTGCAGTCCAAGGGACTCTCAAGAGTCTTCTCCAACACCACAGTTCAAAAGCATCAATTCTTTGGCACTCAGCTTTCTTCACAGTCCAACTCTCACATCCATACACGACCACTGGAAAAACCATAGCCTTGACTAAACTGACCTTTGTTGGCAATGTCTCTGCTTTTTAATATGCTATCTAGGTTGGTCATAACTTTCCTTCCAAGGAAAGTCTTTTAATTTCATGGAAGTTATAAGGTCAAATCCTATAAAAGTTGTCATATAGTTCTAAAAATTATATAAGAAAAAACAGTTTAAGGAGCAGGAAAAACTCCCTATAGACAACAAAAACATATCAAACACACCCCAAAAACTAACACCTACAATTTCAAAATGAGCTGAAAGGTATTAAGAAATAATATAACAATAAAAGAACATAAATAAGACTTCTAAATGCCAAATAAGTTACTCTGTGGATACTGACAAACTAATCCTAAAGTTTATACAGAGGAGAAAAAGATACAGAATAGCCAACACAAAACTGAAGAAGATTAAAATTTGGATGCTACCTGACTCCAAGACTTACTATAAAGTTACAGTAATCAAGACGGTGGTATTGGCAAAAGGATGAACAAGAGCCCAGAAACAAGACCCACATAAATAGGCAACTGATCTCTGACAAAAGAGCAAGGGGAATACTAAAGAGAAAAGTACTTTCAGTGAAAGGTGCTGGAACATCCACAGATTAAAAAAATTTAACCTCACACTCTTCATAAAAACTGACACAAAATGGACCGCAGAACTAAACATAAAACACAAAACCATAAAACTCCTGGAAAACAACACAGGAGAAAACCCTACATGATTTGAGTCTGCAATGACTACATGTTTATGTGGGTCTATTTGTGTTTATGGGGATCTATTTCTGGTCTTGTTTCATTCTCCAATGACTACATATAATACCAAAAGCACAATCTGTGAAAGAAATAACAAACTGGACTTCATTAAAATAACTTCTGCTCAATGGAAGACTGTTAGGAGAATGAAAAGACAAGCCAGACTGGGAGAAAACACTTGCAAAGATATAGCTGATAAGGAACTGTTATTTATACAAAGAACTCTTAAAACTCAACAGGAAAACAACTCAAGTAAAAAATGGGCAAAGTCTCTTCAATAAGAGGTGCTGGGAAAACTGGACAGCCACATGTAAAAGAATGAAACAAGAACACTTCTTAACACCATACAGAAAAATAAACTCAAAATGGATCAAAGACCTAAATGTAAAGCCAGAAACTATAAATCTCTTAGAGGAAAACACAGGCAATACATTCTCTGACATACATCACAGCAAGATCCTCTTTGACCCACCTCCTAGAGTAATGGAAATAAAAACAAAAATAAACAAATGGGAATTAATTAAACTTAAAAGTTTCTGCAAAGGAAACAATAAACAAAATTAAGAGATCAGAATGAGAGAAAATAATTGCAAAAGTAACAACTGACAAATCATTAATCTCCAGAACATGTAAAAAGCTCATACAGCTCAACATCAGGAAAACCAACAACCCAATCAAAAAATGGGCAGAAGACCTAAACAGACATTTCTGCAAAAAAGACATACAGACACATGAAAAGATGCTCAATATTAGTCATTATTAGAGAAATGCAATTCAAAACTGCATTGACCACCTCACACTGGTCAGAATGGACATCATCTACAAACAATAAATGCTAGAGAGGGAGTGGAGAAAAGGGAACCTTCTTGCACTGCTGGTGAGAATATAAACTGATACAGCCACTAAGGAGAACGGTATGGAGATTCCTTAAAAAAACTAGGAGTAAAAGCACCATATGACCCAACAATCCCTCTACTGGGCATACACTCTGAGAAAATCGTAAACGAAAGAGATGCACGTATCCCAATGTCTGCTGCTGCACTATTATATATATAGCTAGGACATGGAAGGAAACTAAAGAGGACAGTGAAAAAGCTGGCTTAAAACTCAACATTCAAAAAACTAAGATCACGGCATCCAGTCCCATCACTTCATAGAAAATAGATGGAAAGAAAAACAGACACAATGACAGACTATTTTCTTGGGCTCCAAAATCACTGCAGCCATGAAATTAAAAACGCTTGGCCCTTGGAAGGAAAACTGTGACATACCTAGACAGCGTATTAAAAAAGGAGAGACATTACTTTGTTGACAAGGTCTGGATTGTCAAAGCCCTTGGTTTTTCCAGCAGTCACGTAATGATACTAGAGTTGGACTGTAACCAAAAAGGGTTAATTCTGAATTTACAGTGGAACCGCTTCTGTGACTTTAACCCTTTTTGTTATTAAGCATATATAATGGCCTGTCTCAGGAAGATAACCTGACCCAGCCCATCTGTGAAGGGCTGTGACAACTTAAACCATTTGTGTGGCGGATGGCTCAGCCCTAGGCACGGCACAAGGCACCCTTCATTTTCTGCTTACAGGCTCGTCCCAGAAATTCACAATTCGAGAGGCCGGAATCACCGATAAATGTGGCATCTTTGTTGGTATGATAGGCAATATTCCATTTCATACTACCCATGAAATGACTGTGAAAAAGTGAAACTAATATATCCCCCTACCTGAGTATTGCCATTCTAGGAGATATTTGCAGGAATGAAATGGTCTTTTTACTTTGTTCACTCACTTCCCCTCATCCCTGATGCATAAAAGAATCTGACATCGAGGCCCCGACATGATAGTTTTTTTGAGGCAGTAGGCAGCCATCTTCCTGGTCCCACACCTTAACTGATTTTCACTGACTTGTTGCAAGCCGAGAGAGCTTGGACTCAGTAACAGGACCATAAAGAAGGCTGAGCGCCAAAGAACTCATGCTTTCTAACTGTGGTGTTGGAGAAGACTCTTGAGAGTCCCTTGGACAGCAAGGAGATCAAACAACTCAATCCTAAAGGAAATCAACCCTGAATACTCTTTGGAAGGACCCATGCAAACCTGAAGCTAAAGCTCCCATTCTCTGGCAACCTGATGCCAACAGCTGACTCATTGGAAAAGACTCTGATCGTGGGAAAGACTGAGGGCAGGAGGAGAAGGGGGAGACAGAGGATGAAATGGTGGGATGGCATCACTGACTCAATAAACATGAGTTTGAGCAAACTCCAGGAGACGGTGAAGGACAGGGAAGCCTGGCGTGCTGCAGTCCATGGGATCACAAAGAGTCAGACATAACTTAGTGACTGAAAAACAACAAGAACATGGAAGCAACCTAGATTTTCACCAACAGATGAACAGATAAAGAAGTTGTTGTGGTACATATACACAATGACATTTTCAGTTCAGTTGTTCATCGTGTCCAACTCTTTGTGACCCCATGGACTGCAGCACACCAGGCCTCCCCGTCCATAACCAACTCCCAGAGCCTACTCAAACTCATGTCTATCAAGTTGGTGATGCCATCCAAACATCTCATCCTCTGTCATCCTCTTCTCCTGCCTTCAATCGTTCCCAGTATCAGGGTCTTTTCCAATTAGACAGTTCTTTGCATCAGATGGCCAAAGTATTGGAGATTCAGCTTTAGCATCAGTACTTCAAATGAATATTCAGGACTGATTTCCTTCTGGATGGATTGGTTGGATCTGCTTGCGGTCCAAGGGACTCTCAAGAGTCTTCTCCAACACCACAGTTCAAAATTATCAATTCTTCAGTGCTCAGCTTTCTTTATGGTCCAGTTCCCCATCTGTACATGACTACTGGAAAAACCATAGTTTCGACTATACGAACCTTTGTCAGCAAGGTAATCTCTCTGCTTTCTAATATGCTGTTTAGGTTTAGGTTCCTTCCAAGGAACAAGCATGTTTTAATCTCATGACTACACGCACCAGCTCCACTGATTTTGAAACCCAAAAAATAAAGTCTGTCACTGTTTCAATTGTTTCCCCATCTATCTGCCACGAAGTGATGAAACCAGATGCCATGATCTTTTGTTTTTGAATGTTGAACTTTAAGCCAGTTTTTTCACTCTCCTCTTTCACTTTAAGAGGCTCTTTAGTTCCTCTTCACTTTCTGCCATAAGGATGGTGTCATCTACATATCTGAGATTATTGATATTTCTCCCGGCAATCTTGATTCCAGCTTGCGCTTCACTCAGCCCAGCATTTTGCACAATGTACTCAGCATATGAGTTAAATAAGCAGGGTGACAATATACAGCCTTGACATATTCCTTTCCCAATTTGGAACCAGTCACTGTTTCATGTTCAGTTCTAACTGTTGCTTCCTGACCTGAGTACAGATATCTCAGGAGGCACGTAAGGTGGTCTGGTATTCCCATCTTTTGAAGAATTTTCCACAGTCTGTTGTGATCCACACAGTCAAAGGCCTTAGTGTAGTCAATGAAGAAACAGATGTTTTTCTGGAACTCTCTGATTTTTTTCTATGATCCAATGGATGTTGGCAATTTGATCTCTGGTTCCTTTGTCTTTTGTAAATCCGGCTTAAACATCTGGAAGTTCTTAGTTCACGTACTGTTGAAGCCTGGCATGGAGAATCTTCAGCATTACTTTGCTAGCATGTGAGATGAGTGCAATTATGAGGTAGTTTGAACATTCTCTGGCATTGCCTTTCTTTAGGACTGGAATGAAACCTGACCTTTCCTAGTCCTGTGGCCACTGCTGTGTTTTCCAAATTTGCTGGCATATTGAGTGCAGCACTTTCACAGCATCATCCTTTAGGATGTGAAATAGCTCAGCTGGAATTCCATCACCTCCACTAGCTTTGTTCATAATGATGCTTCCTAAAGCCCATCTGACTTTGCACTCCAAGATGTCTGACTCTAGGTGAGTGATCACACCATCGTGGTTATCCACGTCATTCAGATCTTTTTTGTACAGTTCTTCTGTGTATCCTTGCCACCTCTTCTTAATATCTTCTGCTTCTGTTAAGTCCATACCGATTCTGTCCTTTACTGTCCCCATCTTTGCATGAAATATTCCCTTGGTATCCCTAATTTTCTTGTAGCGATCTCTAGTCTTTCCCATTCTATTGTTTTCCTCTATTTCTTTGCATTGATCACTGAGGAAGCCTTTCTTCTCTCTCCTTGCTATTCTTTGGAACTCTGCATTCAGATGGATATATCGTTCCTTTTCTCCTTTGCCTTTCGCTTCTCTTCTCAGCTATTTGTAAGCCCTCCTCAGATAACCATTTTGCCTGTTTGCAATTCTTTTTCTTGAGGATGGTCTTGATCACCACCTCCTGTACAATGTTATGAACCTCCGTCTGTATTTCTTCAGGCACTCTCTATCAGATCTAATCCCTTGAATCTATTTGTCACTTCCACTGTATAATCACAAGTGATTTTATTTAGGTCATACCTGAATGGTCTTATGGTTTTCCCTACTTTCTTCAACTTAAGTCTGAATTTGGCAATAAGGAGTTCATGATCTGAGCCACAGTCTTGTTTCTGCTGACTGTATAGAGCTTCTCCATCTTCGGCTACTTTCTTCAACTTAAGTCTGAATTTGGCAATAAGGAGTTCATGATTTGAGCTCCAGGTCTTGTTTTTTCTGACTGTATAGAGCTTCTCCATCTTTGGCTGCAGAGTCTATAAGCAATCTGATTTTGGTATTGACCATCTAGTGATGTCCATGCATAGAGTCGTTTCTTGTATTGTTGCAAGAGGGTGTCTGCTATGAACAGTCCGTTCTCTTGGCAAAACTGTGAGCCCTTGCCTGCCTCATTTTGTACTCAAAGCCCAAATCTGCCAGGTACTCCAGGTATCTGACTTCCTACTTTTGCATTCCAGTCCCCTATAATGAAAAGGACATCTTTTTTTGGTGTTAGTTCTAGAAGGTCTTGTAGTTCTTCATAGAACCGTTCAACTTCAGCTTCTTCGGCATTAATGGTTGGGGCATAGACTTAGATTACTGTGACATTGAATGGTTTGCCTTATAAATGAACAGGATCATTCTGTCATTTTTGAGACTGCACCCAAAAACTGCATTTCAGACTCTTTTGTTGACAAAGAGGGCTACTCCATTTCTTCTAAGGGATTCGTGCCTACAGTAGTAGATGTAATGGTCATCTAAATTAAATGACATTTTACTCAGCCATAGAAAAGAACACATTTGAATCAGTCCTAATGAATGAATCTAGAATTTATTATATAGAGTGAAGACAGAAAGAGAATAATATGTACATTAATGTGTACATATATGGAATCTAATAAAGATGGTACTGATGAACCTATTTGCAGGGCAGCAATAGACTGCAGACAGAGAAAAGACTTATGAACTCAGGGAGGAAGGAGAGGGTGGGACGCACTGAGAGAGTAGTATGGAAACACACATATATTACCATAATGTAAAACAGAGAGCCAGTGGGAACTTGCTGTGTGACGCTGGGGCAGGATGGGGTGGGAGGAGGGAGGGAGGTTCAAGAGAGAGAGGATGTGTGTACACCTATGGCTGATTCATGCTGATGTATGGCAGAGACCAACACAATATTGTAAAGCAATTATCCTCCAATTAAAAATAATTTAAAAAAAAAATCTAAACAAAGAGGGCGGGGGGCGGGGGGGAGACCTGAACAGACACATTGCCAATGAAGATATGTCCATAGTGAACAAGTATATGAAAAGATGCTCTTAATCATTTATCATCAGGGAAACGAAAATTAAAATAACAATGAGATACACTATTCACACCCATTATAATGGGCAAAACCCAGAACAATGTCAAATGCTGGAGAGGATGTAGAGCAACGTGAGCCCTCATTCACTGCTAGAGGAAATGCCAAATAATACAGCCATTTTGGGAGAGTCTGGCATTTTTTTTACAAAGTTAAACATTCTCACCATCACGCGCCTTGCCATTTACCCAGGAGTTGAAAACCTACATCGTACACACAAAAACCTGTATGTGGACATATGCAGCAGCTTTATTCATAACTGCCAAAACTTGGAAATAGTCAAAATGTCCTTCAGTAGGTGAATGGATAATCTGTGATATATCCAGACAATGGAATATCACTTAGCACTAAAAATATATGAAGTATCAAGCCATGAAAACACATGAAGGAACTTAAATGCATATTACTAAGTCTTAAATTCACATTACTAAGAAACCAATCTAAAAAGTCTGCATACTGTTTGATCCCAAGGACAGAAAAGGCAAAACAATGGCGAGAGTAAAAAGATCAGGGGTTCAGGGAGAGTGAAGTAGGAATGAACAGGGAGAGCACAGAGGGCTTTTGGGGCAGTTAAACTACTCTGTATATGACATGACAGGGGTAGATACGTGTCATTATATATTTTCTAAACCCCTCAAATGTACAATATCAGGAGTGAACTCTAATGTAAACTATGAACTTTGGTTCATAGCTTTGCTAAAGCAGGTTCATGAATTCTAACAAACGCACCACTCTGGTGGGGGATGGTGACAGTGGAAGGATCATACACTGTACTTTACATCAAAGGTGCTATGACCCTAAAACAGTTTAGTAAAAAAAAAAAAAAAAGAATTAAAACTCAGTAGTTGCCAGGGGCTGAAAGTGGGGGGAGACTCTGCCTAAAATGGAGCAAGGTGAAGTCTTCTGCAGTGATGAAACCATTCCATATTGTAATTGTGATGGTGCTTAAACGACTGTCTGACTGTACATGTAAAAGAATGGTACAAGAGTAAGAGAGTGAACTTACTGTACTCTGTCTTTAAAAGTGATTCTGAGACAAATATGTAAAAATTCAAATTCAGAGAATAAATCTCTCTGAAAGAAAAAGTGAAGAAAAGAATCAGAACACTAAAGCTATAATCCAAGGAAACTTCCCTGAAATTAAAAGAGAAAAAACTCAAAACTACACATTGAAAGAGCATATTATACTTAAGAATATCAAAGTAGAACAACCAATACCAAAACATATTCAAGTAAAAATTACTGACTTTAAGGGGAAAAAATTCTTTGGGCATCTAATCAAAAAAGAGAAAATAATAACAAACTATAAAGAAAGCTGAGTGCTGAAGAATTGATGCTTTTGAACTGTGGGGTTGGAGAAGACTCTTGAGAGTCCCCTGGAGATCAAACCAGTCAATCCTAAAGGAAATCAGTCCTGAATATTCATTGGAAGGACTGATGCTGAGGCTGAAGCTCCAATACTCAGGCCACCTGATGTGGAGAACCAACTCATTAGAAAGGACCCTGATGCTGGGAAAGACTGAAGGCAGAAGAAGGGGACGACAGAGGACGAGATGGTTGCATGACATCGCCAACTTGATGGACCTGAGTCTGAGCAAGCTCCAGGAGTTGGTGATGGACAGGGAAGCCTGGCGTGCTGCAGTCCATGGGGTCACAAAGAGTAGGACACGACTTGGCAACTGAACTGAACTGAATAATGAAAAAAACTTTGACTGCCAGCAAGCCCACGGCAAAACAGGCCAATGTTAAGCAATAAAATAAGACTAATAATGACAACTCACGGCATATGTTTGAAACCCAAATAGACTAGTTAGTAACATACTTTATTTCTTTCATTGTTTTGGCTCTGTCGGGTCTTAGCTGCAGAGAACAGGATTGCTCATCGCGGCGTGGGGGCTTCTCCAGCTGTGGCACGTGGGCTCGGCAGTTGTGGCGCCGGGCCTCAGCTGCCCTGCAGCATGTGAGATCTTAATTCCTGGACCAAGGATCAAACCTGAATTCCCGGAATTGGCAGTCAGATTCTTAAACCACTGGATACTTTAAAAATGAAACTTTAAAAATCTGACTGGTCACCTTCAAAGGACAACAGTTTATCCTGAAAACTCATAAATAAAAGGAAAGAAAGAAGCATTCTTTTCTACCTTTCCTACACAAATTTATACCTTGAGCAATCAATTAGTAAATGAGGGAATAAATCAACTGTGTGCACATAGGTCACTTCAGTCGTGTCCAACTCTTTGCGAGCTTATGGGCTGCAGCTCACCAAGCTCGTCTGTCTATGGGATTCTCCAACCAAGAATACTGGAGTGGGTTGCCATGCCCTCCTCCAGGGGATCTTCCCAACCCAAGATCAATCATCTCTTATGTCTCCTGCATTGGCAGGAGGGTTCTTTACCACTAGCACCACCTGGGAAGTCCAAGATAAAATTAAATATAATTTTAAAAAATGACGGAAAGTATCTCTTTAACATATACAGCTCATCTAATTAAAGAGTATCACTATTTTGCAACCCTCAAAGAATTAATGGTTCTAGGCACTGAACATCAGTAGAAAAGAAGGCTTTTATATCTTATGTGCTCCTAAAGAAAAAAAATACCACCATATATATAACACAGTCTTCAGTCCTGTCAAAGGTCTTAAATCCAACTCTTGATCAAGTCTCTGCAGCCTACTTGCAAATATGGATGAAAAACATGTTGAACTGCATGCAGGAGAATACATACTGCAGGGTTAACAAGAAGGTCAACAGATAAACTGTAAAGAACTTTAAAGGATGGACGGGGAACATGTAAATTAAGACATATCAAACAAAAAGGGGAGCACCCAACTCTTAACACTTGTGTTTAGTCATCAGTGGTGTCCAACTCTCTGCAACCCCACCAGCCTCCTCATCCGTGGGGATTCTCCAGGCAAGAATACTGGAGATGTACTGCCATACTGCCATGCCCTCCTCCAGGGAATCTTCCCAACACAGGGATCAAACCTAGGTCTCCCGCATTGCGGGCAGATTCTTTACCATCTGAGCCACCTGGCAAGCCCTATATAACCTGATGTTAAAACTGTAAAGAAACAAAAGAAGTGATTACTATAAAAGTTAAGGTAACAGTTACTTTTGGGGAGTGGAGAAGGGACTGCGTTGGGCTGTGGTGTGGAAGGGGTTTTGGGAAAAGTGAAAAACTTCTAATTCCTTTTTTTTTAACTGTAATATAGTATTTTATTTAATCCTCTATATCGAAAACATTTATTTCATTAATATCAAATTATTAACAAAGTGTTCTACATCTTTTTTTATATTTACAGTGTATCTCGGTTTGGACTAAGGAGATTTCCTTTCTTTTTCAGACTTACTTATTTATTTTTGGTTGTGCTAGATCTTCGGTGCTGCACATGGGCTTTCTCTAGTTGCTGCAAGCAGAGGTGTTTCACTGTGGTGGCTTCTCCTGTTGCAGAGCATGCAAACTAGAGCACAGACCCAGTAGTTGTGGTGTATGGGCTTAAGTATTCCAAGGCATGTGAGATCTTCCCAAACCAAGGATGGAAACCATGGCCCCTGCATTGGCAGGAAGATTCTTTACCACTGAGCCACCAGGAAAGCCCTGAACTAATCTAAGTACATTTCAAATGCTCAATAGCCACATGCGTTTCATGCCTATTGGACTGATCAGAAGACTTCTAATACTTGACCTGGGTATTACTAGGCTTCTGGCCTTAAAATAATTCACTAATATGCTTCTGTGGTTTTCTTTATCTGTGTCTCATTTTACCATTAAAAAAATGGCCTTCTTTAAAAAAGTAAATGACTAAAAGTCATTTGGATTATCTGGCTACCACCAAATGGCACAAGGATCTAACCACCCATCTCCCTAGAACCAGAAGACTATATGAGATTACTTCAGGTCCAGAATTCAATGACCTCAGATCCCCAGAATTTCATATCACATGATCTTAAGGAATTGATGCTAGAGTATACACATGATAACTCTAACCTTGAAATAACTCTAATCTTAGCATGAAATGATTTCAGTCTTGAAAATTTCTACACATTGGAGTTTATGTTCATGTATTAAGATGATAAAGTGACCTTCCTGATAGCGGTTTTGTTAATTACAAGGTCTTGTTCCACCAGACCTATTCAATCAACAGCTTATCCTCCACAACACTTGGTAAAGATAAAACTGTTAAGAATGCTATTTTAAAGGAAAAATCTCTCCTTTTCCTTCCTATCTTCTACACAGATTTCTTCCCAAAGTTCAGAATAAGCAGAGAACAATGATTCAAAATTGCCAATGAGTTCCCAACATGAGGTACAGTGAGCAGACAGAGAAAAATCCCCTTCACCTCAGATATAACCAAACTGACCTAAGTGAACACTTTCTAGAGTATCCAAATTTCCTAGAAGCAAATGACTCGTAATTCAAAAACTGCTAATACAGACTGAAAAAAGAAAAATATAGTTAAATACCAATCCTCAGAAATTAAAAGGGGAAGCTGGAGCAGTAATTGCCTGTGCTTCACAGGCTCTCTGATAGAGAAAACCAAATTTGACAGGAGAGGCAAAAGAAGAGAGAAAATTTCACTCTCCCACCACTCTTACACCAGCACTCCAGAAACTGGAAGAAGGAAAACAGGAGAGACCCGTGTAGGTAACAACCTCTACCACGGCTGCAGAAGAGGGTGTTGAGGCTTACTCAATAATTAATCAGAACTTTTGAGCTGACAAGGGAAAGATGCTACTATTACTACTTCCTTTTGCTTTCTGTATAGTTCTTTTCTACTTAGACTTCACAGTTATATTTTGTCTATTAGTTACTTACACTTGCATAGTCCCTTCCTCTCACTCCGTAATATGCCAAAAGCTTCAGAACGAAACAGACCTTTTTTTTTCCCCCATCTATGTATCTTACATATGTCTAGTACAGCACCTAGAAAAATGTTTTACACATAGCATATACTCAGTATGTCTGTTGCATTAAACTTTTAAAAATATCAAGGGCAGTCAAGTGAAAGAAAAGAAAATTTGGTCAATATTATTTCAGAAAGCAAGAGTCAAGAAAAACTAGACGGAAAATAGGAGGAGGCATGTTAGGTCAACATGAACACAAAATTTCTTTAGCCCTGGTTGCCTTAAGAAGCAATCACGTCCCTTGGCCATATTTTTGAAGACTTGCATTAAAGGTAGAAGGGAATTCTGAGAGCTACTTCAAACTCTTTCCAAGATTTTGTGTTTCTGAACAAGGCTGTCCCCAGAGACTCAGACTAAAATACAAATGAAGAAAATAAGGAGAAACAAATCTATCCCAGAATCTACAACAGAACAGGCATTCCCCACCTTACTGGAAACCTGTAACTGGATAATACAAAAATCACTATCCTACTTCATCAGAGAATTAAGTAACAGAACAAACCTTTGTATACTAGTCATTACATATGCTATTTTCATTTCATCTTTGATATTATCATCTTCATTTTAAAAAAGGACACTGACAGTGAGAAAATAAGCAATGAATGGGTTCTGAACTTTGACTCAAACCATGTTCTTTCTACTGAACGCTTCAGCTTCTAAGACAAATGAGCATTGGTAAAATACAGCATTGCTTCCCTTGTGTATTGGCATTACTAGATTTTAACTTCCAAACCATAAATTTATCCGTGTATGTCTTACCACTTATTTCAAGCTCCACCCAATGAGATTTCTTTCCATTTGCTGCTTCCTCAGAGGACATAATTGTGTATATCCTCCGAGGGTCAGGGGGCTCGTATTTTTCTTTGGGCATGCCTGTTGAAACAAGAAAAGAAACCAATCAATATATGAAAGAGTCAAACAGCTGAAAATAACATCTTTTAAAAAAGCAGACATCTATATTATGATCTCTAAACACAAATTCCCACTAAAACGAACTAGGAACTCCTTAGAGAAATGGAAGATTTCAAGAATGGGATTGGAAAAATATAAACAAGCTTGGACACTAAGAAAGATACTCTAGCTGTAAAGGGCATAGGAGTTAGCTTGAAGAGGTCCCACTGGCCAAGATGGGACAATCTGAACAACAAAAGAAAGACTACTAATCAATTTTAAACTGTATGAATCCAAAACTCGGATTTAAAAAAAAAAAAAACAAAAAAAACCTGTCACCTGAAGTTGGAAAATAAAGGGAAAGAATCAAGCATTTATCCAGCACTTCTGGCAGAAACTGGTTGAGGAAGTGTTCTTAACAGAATTTTAGCTAATAAATGCAGAAAGTTACCTAATTAGAAAAACCACTATTTCACAACCTCTAATGAAAAAAAAGTTTCACCATTAATGGCTAATAAAGGAATCAGGTAAAAAATATCCAATGGAAAAAATTTAAATAGATCAGGCTGTAAGACCTCAACCCAAGGATCAATCTCAGTATTAAAACAACTAGATTTGTATCCCAATACTATGTATACTCTTGCCCCGTCATCCAAAAAAAATTAAAAGTAAAGACTGAACTTGAATCAAATAAGCCTCTCTAGATCTGGAACCAGTTTACACCAAGTAAGGGAGACAGAGGAATATGGTGAAAGTAACATAAGACACAACAATGTGGATATACTTAACACACTGAACTGCACACTTAAGATGACTATTAAGATAGTATACTTTGCTACATATATTTTACTATGAGTAAAAAAATTTTTTCTTAACTCTAAAATAATGCCACAAGAATACAGCCAGCCAGATGCAGACAATAGAAAGTTCTACATGACAGAAGGCTCAATTTCCTCAACAAATGAATGACATGAAAAGGAAACTGATATTAAATGACTTGTGAGGCACAGCAATCAGATGCAATATATAGACCTCATCTGGGTCTAATGTGACCAAATTAAGTGTAAAAAACATTTCTGAGAATCAGACAAACTGGAAGAATTATATCTAAGCTGATACTGGGACTACTATTCATTTTGCTTGTGGTTATTTTAAAATTCATATTAAAAAGCAGAGACATTACTTTGCCGACAAGGATCCGTCTAATCAAAGCTATGGTCTTTCCAGTAGTCACGTATGGATGTGAGAGTTGGACCATAAAGAAAGCTGAGCGCAGAAGAATTGATGCTTTTGAACTGTGATGTTGGAGAAGACTCTTGAGAGTCCCCTGGAGATCAAACCAGTCAATACTAAAGGAAATCAGTCCTGAATATTCATTGGAAGGACTGATGCTGAGGCTGAAGCTCCAATACTTTGGTCACCTGATGCAAAGAAGTAACTCATTGGAAAAGACTCTGATGCTGGAAAAGATTGAAGGCAGGTGGAGAAGGGGATGACAGAGGATGAGATGGTTGGATGGTCGACTCGATGGACAAGAGTTTGAGCAAGCTCCAGGAGATGATGATAGAAGGGAAAGCCTGGCGTGCTGCAGTCCATGGGGTCGCTAAGAGTTGGACACAACTGAGCAACTGAATTGAACACCTACTCTGGATACCTACATAGCTGAACAAAGCTGGAGAAAAACCCACTATCATATGAAGTTAAAGTGAGCCAGTCAGCAATCACTTACCTCAAATGGAGTTACTGCTGAATGGGTTTGAGGTTTTAGTTTTACAAAAAGAGTTACAAAGATGGATGATGGTGATGGCTGCACATCATCATCAATGTATCTAGTAACACTGAATGCTACACTTTAAAAATGGTTGACACGGTAAACTTTATGTTATGCATATTTTACACAATAAAAAAATTGGAAAAGAGCTAAAGCTACTTTCATTATGTTATGCTGCATCTATACTGATGAGAACTAGAGCTATTTCAAACACAAAAATGGTTTTGACTATGTAGTCAAAACACAGGAAGAGGTAAGTAATCCCTTTTTGAAGAAGGTAAGTAAACAGTGAGACTAATCACCTGCATAAGAAATAGAATATCTATTTTTTGTTTTGTTAACTATGTTAATAAAACTGTCCTCCTACATGTTTATTTCTCCAGAATAGAAACACAATGAATGAAGTTTTTAGACTAACACAAAACATACCTAACAAAGAGCTATACTGTCAAGGACTGTTCCTGTCCCATTTAGGGGACAAGCTGGCAAGGCAAGTGCCCACTGTGAATCGTATGAATATACCAGTAATAACAAAATACTGTGTAAAGCAACCAGAGCTTAATGACAACATCCCTTAAGAGTCCTTAAGATCACTCAAATGCCACTATTCTGACTAGATTTTACTCACAAAGCAACCATCTGATCTTCACTGGCTGTTCCAAATAGAATTTAACGATAAGCTGCTCTGTTCAGCTATGGTTAGTATTTTGGTCCTATAAGCTATTTTTTTAAACTAATATACTTTAATTGGAGGATAATTATTTTACAGTATTGTGATGGTTTTTGCCATACATCGAATTGAATCAGCCATGGGTACACATTGTCCCCCCGTTCTGAACCTCCCTCCCACCTCCCTCCCCACCCAAGCCCTCTGGGCTGTCCCAGAGCACTGGCTTTGACTGCCCTGCTTCATGCACTGAACTTGCACTGCTCATCTATTTTACATAAGGTAATATATATGTTTCAATGCTATTCTCTCAGCTCATCCCACCCTCCCCTTCTCCCACAGTCTAAAAGTCTGTTCTTTACATCTGTCTCTTTTGCTGCCTTGCATACAGGATCATCATTACCGTCTTTCTAAATTCCATATGTATGCGTTAATACACAGTATTGGTGTTTCTCTTCCTGACTTACTTCACTCTGTATAATAGGCTCCAATTTCATCCACCTCATTAGGACTGACTGAAATGCGTCCCTTTTTATAGCTGAGCAATATTCCATTGTGTATACATACCACATCTTCCTTATTCATTCATCTGGACATCAAGGTTGCTTCCATGTCCTAACTATTGTAAACAGCACTGCAATGAACACTGGGGTACATGTGTCTCTTTTAATTCTGGTTTCCTCAGTGTGTATGCCCAGCAGTGAGACTGTTGGTTCATATGACAGTTCTATTCTCAGTTTTTTAAGGAATCTCCACACTGTTCTCCACAGTGGCTGTAAAAGTTTGCATTCCCACCAACAGTGTAAGAGGGTTCCCTTTGAGTCATTAATCATTTGACTTCTTAGTGAAAGTTCAGAAGTCTGATTTACCAATTTCATGCGAGCTTAGTTAGTGTGAAGAAATGTCCAGAGTTCAATCACACTTCAGAAAATAAATAAAAGTATTACTGAACTGAAATCTGAAATCCAGATCCTAAACCTGGGGTCATTCCATCAAGAGTCGTGATTTCTGCCTAGGCAGCCAGCCACTCCCTTTCTGAGTTCTCAAGACATGTGATGAGCTATCTTAAAATTTAAGAGACAGCACATTACCCTAAACTTGAAAGAGGCAAAATCTTTATTTTCCAAATCCCCAAGAGTGTGAAAGTGGAAGTGGGGGGAAAAGAACATGACAGAATAAAAGAAATGGTAGCAAACTGGACAGTCAAGCCCTTTTGAGAAGCATATCTGCCCACTAAGCAACTCCACCCATTTTTCTTGGGGTCCAACAGAACATAGTATTGGAAACCAGGTAGCGAAAAGGACACAAGAACACAAACAATTCAGGATTTTTCCCCAGGCTTTGAAATCAACAAGCAGATCTTGCTCTCTAAAAAATACAGTATGTTGCTGCAGATAACTATCTAAAAAGAGTAAAAGGTTTCCAAAATTGACTAGAAAACTGCCAAGGAAAATTACATGACTTTTAAAAAATAGCTAGGCCAGAGTCAGCATGTATGTAACCCCAGACTAGTCAATCTTCAACTCCCCCAATCCAATGCCAAACATCATTATTGATCTTGGCAGCATAAAATCTGTCCCTGATCGAGACCTCAGAGAAATGGTTTTTCACTATCTTAGAAGAGAATAATTATTTACCTTAAAGAAATACAGGACATTATTTACCGGACAGAAAGATATGCTTACATTATTAAAGATTTTATGAAATGGCTTAAAAGTACACAGGAGAAAGGGTAAGAGAGAAGTGGAGGGAGGAGGAGAGAGGAAGGGTGGGGGCCCTAATTGCAAGTCAACCACCATTTGCGGCAGCTTTTAAACTAAGAAATATGTACAAAAGAGAAAGATTTAAGTGTCTATCCTTTCAATGGATACTCTATTTCAGTCACCAAATGGCCCAGGTGAAAAAAAGTCCTATTTTACAAAAGAAAGACAACTAATAAATGAAGTATGAAAGAACAAAAACAACATCATTTCATAACTCCCAATGAGCCTTTCTAAAACAAAGACTTATAAACTGGGTTAAAACCTTGAGATGAATCACTGGCACTGGCATAATGCTAAGTAACACCACCACCCAGGTTGTTTTTTGATTATAAGGTAGAAAATGTTCAAGAGAGGAATAAACTATTACCTCTTCATCAATCTTCTCAACACTAACAAGGGGTAGAAGCAGATACTGTGGGCCTTTTGATCTGACAGAATGTGAAATACACACCAATAATGTTTACCTTTTTAAGAATCAGAGGAACTGGCTGTTCTGTGCTGTGCTGAGTCACGTCCGACTCTTTGCAACCCCATGAACTGTACCCCGCCAGGCACCTCTGTCCATGGGGATTTCCAGGCAAAAATACTGGAGTGGGTTGCCATTTCCTCCTCCAAGGGGTCCCAACCCAAGGATCGAACCCAGGTCTCCTGCAATGCAGGCGGTTCTTTACCGTCTCAGTCCCCAGGGAAGCCCAAGAACACTGGAGTGGGCAGCCTATCCCTTGTCCAGGGGACCTTCTGACCCAGGAATCAAACTGGGGTCTCCTGCATTGCAGGCAGATTCTTTACCAGCAGAGCTACCAGGGAAGCCCAGAGCAGCTGGCTAGATGACACCAGAGCAGCAACTGCAACGAAGGACTTTCTCCAGAATAACTGGTGTGCCACCTGCAACAAGCTGGGCTCAAACTATTATAGATTTGAAGAGAATGAAGAGATGTGCATAATGAGATGTAATGCTGCTGCTGCTAAGTCGTTTCAGTCGTGTCCGACTCTGTGCGACCCCACAGCCGGCAGCCCACCAGGCTCCCCCGTCCCCGGGATTCTCCAGGCAAGAACACTGGAGTGGGTGGCCACTGCCTTCTCCGGAGATGTAATGAATGATCCACAAATCCGCAAAAAAAAACATTCTGCAGACACTTGGGAGAAACCCTTAATACCAAGTTCATATTTTGAAATATTAATAAATTGTTATGAGATTTTATTGTAGCAATGAGTAAAAACATGTATCTTGTTAAAAGACACTCTGAAGTTAAATAATTTAATTGTAATAGCCACATTTTTCCCCCAAGGGAAATAAGGCTGAGCCATAGCCAACTTGTTTAATCTTTGATTAGAGTATTATTGCTTTACAACGCATCGGTTTCTGCTGCACAGCGATGTGCCTCAGAGGTAAGTGTACATACATCCCTGCCCTCCTGAGCCTCCTCCCAGCACCCCGACCCCACTCCCCAGGTCACCACAGAGTACGGAGCACAGCTTCCTGCGCTCCACGGCCGCTTCCCATCAGCTACATGTTTCACACACGGCCGCGTGTGTATGAGTGCTCCTCTCTCAGCGCATCCCACTATCTCCTTCCCCATGTCCACAAGTCCACTGCCTCCATCTGTGTTTCTATTCCTGGCCCGCAAATAGGTTCATCAGTACCATTTTTCTAGATTTCATATATATATGTGTTAATACGTATTTGTTTTTCTCTTTCTGCCTTACTTCACTCTGTATGACATACTCTAGGTTCATCCACATCACTACAAATGACCAATTTCGAATTACAGCCAATCTTAACTGACAAGACAAAAAGTAAGTTCTTTTCCTTTTCTTGGTGTTACATTTTCTCCATTCGTGGTGTTTTACTTCTTTCAAAAACACAAAGAAAAAGAGTGAGTGGGGCAGAGGAAAGGCAGGAAAGGAAAGGAAAGGTCTTTCTCAAAGAAAGACCCTTTTATTTATTGATCAGGCTCCTCGAAGAACTATAATTTAGGGAATATATGAAAGGTAGTGCCACTAGCCTTGATGCCAATTTACTTTTTCCAATCCAAATTTTCACTAGGTGTTTACAAATTTTTCACTAAATCCAACTGGTTTTTACTTCTTCAGGACTTCTAAACCTGTCTTTTCCATATTTACAGCTACTAAAATTAATCCACACCCTCATTCTCAGCTACAACTTTTAAACAACCTTCTCTTTCCTCTGCATACCACACATTTACTCAGCATTTATCAGTTCAATTGTTACCTCCCAGTGTCCTGTGCCAGACCTAGCATGTTACACTAATAAAGTGGTCTAAACATTCTTTCCCTCAACACTCAAAATCAGGTTTTCAAAGAAAACTCAAAAAAAAAAAAAAAGGCAATTCAATACAACTGAATCATGCTTCCTTAAGGAAGCTTTATTTACAGAATCATTCACTCAACAAATATTTACTAAGCACCTTCTGCTTCTGTTTCAAGCACTCTGTCAGGTGCCGGGAGAAAAGAATAAACAGGAAATGTGTACGTGATCTTGGATCTTAATCTACAGGGTGTGGGGGGGTGGGGGTGGTGGTGTGTGCAAACAAAAATCTTACAACAGTGTAATCACACTACAAACCTTTCTTTTTACAAACATTAATTCAGGACTCCTTCCCTATCCCTCACCAACACAGGAGTCTAATTTCCTGCTTTGAGCTACTTGAACCATGAGGGTATTTCTAACGTTGCACTCTTTAACCCCACCTTAATTTTTTTTACGTCTCATTCACCTACTCTACTACAGGATCTTTGCACTTACGTTCAGAGCCTGGCAAGTAGTAGGTGCTCAGTGAATGTTGTCGTCGTTCAGTTGCTAAGTCGCGTCCTACTCCTTTGCGGACCCCATGGACTGCAGCGTGCTGCCATTTCCTTCTCCAGGAGACTTTCCAACCCAGGGATCAAACCCACATCTCCTGAATTGGCAGGCAGATTCTTTACCACTGAGCCACCAGGAAACCCAAACTTAAAGGTAAAAACTGTATAATCTTAGTGACATGCTAGAGCAAAATGAGAGCAAACCGCAAACAGGTGGCAGTAATGACAAAACTGTGCCGGGTGCCTATCTGCCACACTCTGCACCAGGCGTGTAACAGCTAACATGTGTGAGCCCTCACCAACTGGCAGGCCCTGCACATACATTACCTCATTTAATCCTCACAACTCTGTTCTTCATACATAAAGAAAGGAAGGGTCAGGGAAAGAATCACTTGCCTAGATCACAGATACTAGTGGCACAACTGAGATTTTAACTCAAATCTGATCCAAAAGTCTGTGCTTTCAACCATTATGCAATAATTTCCTTGTATTATCTCGATTTAATCTCATAGCAGCCCATGAAGTAGACACTATCCTCTTTTTACTTTTGATAAGGAAACTGAGACTCTTACATTTAAATAACTTGCCCAAAGTCACACACACACTTGGTTAGTATTAGGTTGGTGCAAAAGTAATTGCAGTTTTAGCACAGTTGAAATTTGCTGTTTGATACTGGAATACATTCTAAAATAATTGTGATTATGTCATACATCATTTTAATGCCCAGTTCTTGCTTTTTTTTTTTTTTGCTATTGACATTACTTTCTATGTATTTTATATTTATTTTAGATTATGGAAAAGATGTTAGACAAAAAGCAAAGTCGAGCGATTTTCTTATTCAAGTTCAAAATGGGTTGTAAAGCAGGGGAGACAGCTCTCAACATCAGTAACACATCTGGCCTGGGGAACTGCTAATGAACACACAGTGCAGTGGTGGGTCAAGAAGTTCTGCAAAGGAGACGAGAGCCTTGAAGATGAGAAGTGTGGTGGCCTGCCATCAGGAGTTGACAGAGACCAACAGAAAGCATCATCAAAGACTGATCCTCTTACAACCACACAAGAAGCTGCTGAAGACTTCAACGTCTGGCTTTCTACAGTCACTCAGCGTGTGATGCAAATTCGAAAGGTGAAAAAGCGCGGTAAGTGGGTGCCTCACGAGCTGACCTAAAATTTAAAAAAAAGCATTGTTTTGAAGTGTCATCTTCTTCTCTTATTCTACACAACAATGAACCATCTCTCAATCAGATTGTGACATGCAACGAAACGTGGATTTTATACAACAACTGGCAACAGTGGTTGAACCAAAAAGCTCCAAAGCTTCTCCCAAAGCCAGACTTGATGGTCTGCTGCCAGTCTGATCCACTTCAGCTTTCTGAATCAGGGCAAAACCATTACATCTGAGAGGTATGTTCAACAATCAATGATATGTACCGAAAACTGCAATGCCTGAAGCCAGCACTGGTCAACAGAAAGGGCCCAATTCTTCTCCACGACAAGGCCTGACTGCACATCACACAGTCGAAGCTTCAAAAGCTGAAGAATTAATTGGGCTACAGAGGTTTGCCTCATCTGCCATATTCACCTGTCCTCGTAAACCAACTACCACTTCAAGCAACTCAACTTTTTGCTGGGAAAACACTTCCACAACCAGCAGGATGCAGAAAATGCCTTTCAGAAGTTTTTCAAAACCCAAAGCATGGATTTTTATGCTACAAGAATAAACAAAACTTTTTTCTTGTTGGCAAAAATGTGTGGATTGTAATGGTTCCTATTTTGATTAATAAAGATTTGTGTTTCAGCCTACTTAAAATGATTCAGTCTGAAACCGCAATTATGTTTACACCAACCTAACAGAGCGAGGATTTGAACCTGGGACAATCTAGTTGCAAGCTGTACACCAATGCCTCATACAACTCTAGAATTCTGTCACTGATGAAACCAAGATCTTCTGTGTTCATTCTTCAAATATTATGTTGCTAAGACCATGAGTCCTTGAGTTTCCTTCTCAGATATATGATCTTTACAAACTACTCTTCACTCATATTCTCTACTCCCAAACTCTGCCTAATATTTAAGACAGCAGATCTCAAATGCTATCATCTCAGGGTCCTTATACTCAAGTATCTCAAAGACCTTTTGTATGTGAGTTCTATCTATCAATATTTACTGCATTAGAAATAAGAACTAAGGAATTTAAAAATGTGCATTAACTCACTAAATATAATAAACCTAGCACATGTTAACCACAACATTTTAATGAAAAGCAACTACTTCCAAAAACAAAGCAAAATTTTGCAAGAAGAGTGACACTGTCTTACATTTTTGCAAATCTTTAAGGTCTAACATGCTGGAAGACAGCCTGTCTACTCTGAATTCAATTGATCAGATCACACACATTTGTTAGTCTATGAAAAACTGCACAGTATACTCATAAGAGGATGAGAATAAAAAAGGCAAGTAACATTGCAGTGGTATTTCTAAAACTTGAAGGTTTCAGTAGCTACCTTTTCCTGCCTCCCAAAATGTCAATTCCTTAAATCCTTTTCTCACAGAGAATAAAAATAAACTTAAGGAGGGAATGGAAATCCACATCAGTATTCTTGCCTGGAAAATTCCATGGAAAGAGAAGTTTGGCAGGCTATGTCCATTGGGTTGCAAAGAGTTAGACACGACTTAGCAACTAACACTTCTCATTTTAAGTTCATATTGGTTTAACTAAAATTTACAACCAGTAAAACCTCTGCAAAAAAGATTTTAAAATTATGATAAAACAGTCCTCCAAGTACAGAGTCAAACAGCAGATGCAGTAGTCTAATTTCTCAAAGGAGAAGACTGGCATACCCATCTGTATCTGCAGCGCCCAGTCAGTAACCAACAACCTGTAAGAGTTGACCAGACTGCTGTTAGGGGGGCTTCCCTGGTGGCTCAGCAGTGAAGAATCTGCAGTGCTGGCGGGGAGGCTGATCCCAGGGTCGGGAAGATGCCCTGGAGAAGGAAATGGCAATCCACGTCAGCATTCTTGCCTGGAGAATCCCACGGACAGAGGAGCCTGGCAGGCTACAGTCCATGGGGCCTCAAGAGTCGGACACAACGTAGCAACTAAACCACCAACCACCATGACAGACTGCTCATAAAATGCAGTTCTAACCATGTGCCTCTGCCTAACATGACTGAATATAAAATACAGGGAGAAGTAAGAGTGTCCTGCAACACCACAGAAACTACCGAGTTTGAAGGTCAAAAATGGTCAAATACTAACAAATTCAACTCAATAAGTCAACTCAAAATATAACTACAAAGGTATACTAAATACAGGTCATCCACAAATTTCTATTTAAAATACAAATACTTCTTAGTGTAGAAATCTTAATTTCTATATTTTAAGCCAAATATTAAGTACACAGCAAAAGAACATATTAAGACAATCATGATTTATGATCTAATCAACAAAGCTGAATACCATCTAGTATGAAGAGCATAAATTCACAATTTGTGTGGTGAAATATCACTGAGATAAAAAAGGTAAGGAGCGCCAGCCACCAGTATTAAATCTAAATCTTTTCTCTTAGCATGAGACAAGCAACAACCAATCCAACAATGATGACTGCCAACAGAAATCTTTTCATTTCTTATCTTTTGCCATCTGGCAATTAGATGATTTTTCAATCATCTAATTGCTCTTCCCTCTCTTATGATCACAATATTACAGCTACCCCCTTTTCTTGTCTTTCATTCACTAAGTCGCGACCAACTCTTTGTGACCCCATGGACCGCAGCATGCCAGCCTTCCCTATCCTTCACTATTTCCCAGACTTTGCTCATATTCATGTCCACTGACTCAGTGATGCTCTCTATCCATCTCTTCTTCTGCTACTCTCTTCTCTTTTTGCCTTCAGTCTCTCCCAGCATCAGGCTCTTTTCCAATGAGTCGGCTCTTTGTATCAGGAGGCCAAAGCTCTAGCTGAAGATAGAGCTTCAGCTTCACCATCAGTCCTTCCAGTAAATACTCAGGGTTCATTTCCTTTAGGATTGACTGGTTTGAACTGCTTGCGGTCCAAGGGCTCTCCAGCACCATAATTCGAAGGCATCAATTCTTTAGCACTCAGCCTTCTTTATGGTCCAACTCTCACATTCATACATGGCTACTGGAAAAACCACAGCTTTAACTAAATGGACTTTATTTGGCAATGTGATGCTTTTGCTTTTTAAAATGCTGTCTACGTTTGTCATAGTTTTCCTTCCAAGGAGCAAGTGTCTTTTAATTTCATGGCTGCAGTCACCATCCACAGTAATTCTGGAGCCCAAGGAAAAAAAAACCTGTCACTGGTTGCACTTTTTTCCCTTCTATTTGCCATGAAGTGATGGGACCAGATGCCAAGATCTTTGTTTATTGAATGCTGATTGTTAAGCCAGCTTTTTCACTCTCTTCTTACCCTCATCAAGAGGCTCTATAGCCCTCTTCACTTTCTGCCAGTGGTATCATCTGTGTATCTGAGGTTGTTGATATTTCTCCCTGTAATCTTCATTCCAGCTTGGGATTCATCCAGCCTGGCATTTTGCATGATGTACTCTGCATATAAGTTAAATAAGCAGGGTGACAATATACAGCCTTGTCATACTCCTTTCCCAATTTGGAACCAGTCAATTGTTCCATGTAAGGTTCTATTGCTTCTTGACCTGCATATAGGTTTCTCAGGAAGCAGGTAAGGTGGTCTAATATTCCCATCTCTTTCAGAATTTTCCACAGTTGCTGTGATCCACACAGTCAGAAGCTTTAGCATAGTCAAAGAAGAAGTAGTACATGTTTTTTCTGGAATTCCCTTCCTTTCCCTATGGTCTAACAAATGTCAGCAATTTGATCTCTAGTTCCTCTGCCTTTTCTAAATCCAGCTTGTCCATCTGGAAGTTCCTGCTTGAAGGATATTGAGCAACATCTTACTAGCATGTGAAATGAGCTCAATTGTACAGTAGTCTGAACATTCTTTGGCACTGTCCTTTTCTGGGATTGGAATGAAAACTGACGTCTTCCAGGCCTGTGAGCACTGCTGAGTTTTCCAAAATAGCTGGCTTATTGAGTGCAGCACTTTAACAGCATCACCTTTTAGGATTTGAAATAGCTCAGCTGGAATTCCATCACCTCCACTAGCTTTGTTTGTAGTAATGCTTCCTAAGGCCCACGTGATTTCAGACTCCAGGATGTCAGCTCTACGTGAGTGACCACACCATATTACATTGCAATTTTGGCCTTTTGAGACATTCAACATTTATTCTAGCTGCTAAGTCATATATACAATCATTGTGGGAAGTTCTAGTATGCTAAAAATCAATTTTGACCCTCTAGTCCTTTCCCCCCACTGAAAACTAAGACAGAAAATCATTCACAAAATGCTGACCATATAAATCATGAAGCCTTTAACAATTCTAGAATGCTTCTCTTACAAGGACTTAAGTGAAGTCCTAAGGACTTTCTGAACCCAGTTTCTTGACTGTCTTCATCAAACCTTCACATTTTTACTATGTCTCCTGAAAAAGCATGTCACACACACAATTTCCCCACCCCCATCCACCTAAAGTCTCAGTGAATCCTTATTATATACAAACTTACATCCCAGCACTTTAAGAGCCTAAGACCATTCACAAACTATTTCTGGCAACTCCTCCTGTCCCTTACATCTTTGCAACCTGTTTTTCAGTCCAAATTGTACGTAACCTGTCTTTGCACATGCTCTTTCTTCCCACTGAAATGCCCTACTCAGTCTAACAAACCTCTCTTCAACTTTCAACATTCAGCCCAAAGACCTCTGCAGTGAATCCCCCATTTCCGAAGCAGAATTAGATGCTTCTTCTTTGGCGGTGGTGATTTAGTTGCTAACTCACGTCCAACTCTTGCGACTCGCCAGGTTCCTCTGTCCATGAAATTCTCCATGTAAGAATACTGGAGTGGGTAGCCATTCCCTTCTCCAGCGGAATCTTCCCAATCCAGGGACTGAACCCGGGTCTCCTGTACTGCAGGCAGATTCTTTACCATTTGAGCCACCAGGGAAGCCTCTGCTCCTTCTTTAGCATCCCCCAAATGCTTTGTGTATTCCTCATGTAACCTGATGAGCGCTTTATTGGTTCATTTGTTTTTCTCTCTGCACCATTGTAAGCCCACTTAAATAAAAGAGCATAAGCCCTACCACTGTTGCTGTTGTTCAGTCGCTAAGTCTTGACTCTTTTCGACCCCATGAACTGCAGCACACCAGGCTCCTCCATTCTCTACTATCTCCCAGAGTTGGCTCAAATTAATGTCCACTGAGTCAATGACCCTTTCCAACCATCCCGATTACAGTAGCAAGTCTAAAACAGCGTGTTTCAGGTATTTTTGGAACTGAGTTTTAGCACTACTTTAAAATGCTACGTTGAAGTGTAATCAGTTCTGCTGTATCTTTTATTCTGAAAATAATCTGTTCCAACGCGACTGATATATTAGAAAACTTGAGCATAGCACAAAATTCCCATTTGCTTATGTATGATTTTGTCTGAGAAAAACACTTGAAAAAGGTAGAACCTGCCCCTGGCTGAACGGAGCTACATAGAAATTTACAAAATACACACCTGAAAACACCTATCAGCTCCATCAGTTCAGTCTGTGTGTACACATATGCTGAGCCACACCCATCCACATTTGGTGTTATTATAACATTCCATTTGATTTCAGGTAACCCTCTTTCCATCACTTTACAATAACTCACAAGCAGCAACCCTTCTGATGCCATTTCCACAAGCAAACCAGGTCTTTTTCAAGGTAAAGTGTCACATTTATCATGGTATTTGTTCAGCTGCTTAGCTGTGTCCAACTCTTTGCAACCCCATGGACTGCGGCACCCCAGGCTTCCCTGTCCTTCATTATCTCCATGAGTTTGGTCAAACTCAAATTCATTGAGTCGATGATACCATCCAACCATCTCCTCTGTCGTCCTCTTGTCCTCCTGCCCTCAATCTTTCCCAGCATCAGGGTCTTTTCACAATGAGTAAGCTCTTCACATCAGCTTCACATTGGAGCTTCAGCTTCGGCATCAGTCCTTCCAATCTATATTCAGAGTTGATTTCCTTTAGGATTGACTGGTTTGATCTCCTTGCTGTCCAAAGGACTCTGAAGAGTCTTCTCCAGCACCTGTGGTATTTATGTATTCCTTAATCATTTAACATGTATAAAACTATGCTACTATTTTTATCAGGTTCCTTTTTTAAAAAATAAAGTCACTGACAATGTTTTGAGTGTTGTGTCCCAGTACCATTTTTCCCAAAAGGCCTATAGTTTTTACTGCACAATTCTGCCTACCATGGTGACTTTTAGGAACCTATATGTTGCTCTGGGCTTCCCTGGTGGTTCAGAATCCACCTATCAATGCAGGAGACTTCGGTTCAATCCCTGGTTGGGAAGATTCCCTGAAGAAAGGAATGCCAACCCACTCAGGTATTCTTGCTTGGGAAAATCCCATGGACAAAGGAACCTGGCAGGAACCCCAGTCCATGGGGTCTCAAGAATCAGACATGACTTAGAAACTAAACCACCGCCACCATACAGAAGGGAAAACTCCATCCTCCACCCAATTTCACAAAATGTTTACAGTTCATATCCTCACAGACCATCAGGACAGCCATAACCTTTAAGCTTGGCGGCTCTCACTTCTGGTGAGCAAAGGGTTGATTTTTCCAGCTTAACTGCTACAGTCTGCCTCAGCCTAACTGAGAAGACAAGTTCTGAAAGCCTGAATGCCTACCTACAGTACCACTGTATGGGTTTCATTGTTTTGATTGCTCTTAATTTTCAAAACATTTTAAATTACCCTGTATTACAGAGCAATTGAACCGAGTCCTCAAGCTCACTACAAAAGAGATCACAGAAACAAAATACCCTATATCCAAGTTTAAAATAGATTCAGATTCACTAACTTCACACTATCTCAAATGTGACTTTCCTATATGTAGGGCCTCCACTTAACTGCCCACACTGATGCCTAAATGATCTCTAAATCACATTGCTGCCCTCTGAAAAATATTTTGCTCTTTCCTTTGCTACAGGATAAAGATATAAACCTCACTTTTAACTTAATAAGCATGGTTCTTCAAAATCTAGGATGGACATTTGCATGCTCATCTCCAGTCACTCTCCTTTTCAGTAACATATCACCACTGGCCTTACCCCCAACACCTGGCACCTCAGTGAACCCAGAGTTCCTTATGTTTGAAATGACCCGTCTCCCCAGTTTGACAAACCTAATTCCATGTTATTTTCTGTAAACTGCGCCCACACCTTCTACAAATTTAATCATTCTCTCCTGTTCTCCCACAGCCTCTGTACACCCACTAAGACTAGAGCAACAAGAAGACAGCAACTATTATTCACTTTTTAATTCTCAGGGTCCAACACTATGTCCAGCATATACTATTCCTTGCACATAAGTTATCAAGAAAATAAAAATGGAAGAGAGAGCAGTAAAGCCCAGAGAAGGGTAAGATTAAGGCAGCCTAAATGAGCCCCCACCTTATATGCAAATAAACACTTTAAAAAGCAGTTTTTCAACCAGTGCACCTTAAGTATGAGAAAGCTACAAGGGTGCTAAAGAGTCCTCATGTTTTATGACCCAAAAACTACAAGCTGTGAGCAGCCTTGACCATTTATTTCAGTATGCCTTACATGTATTACCCCTTTCCACTGCACTACAATATGAAAAAGGTTTATGCTTTAAAGAACATTAAAAGAAGGCTAATATGAACACAGTGGAATGCCTAAGCACTAACCAAAATACATTATTTATAAACCACAGGTACAGAAGCAAATGCCAGTATCCGTAGTCAGGACTAAGTTCTATAACCAACTTCATGTCTATTCAAGAGTCTGAAAAGTTTTACTTCGCCACCAAGGTCTAAGAAAACTGAAAACCCCTACAAACAAACAAGCATTCAGAAGAGCTTCTTCATCTATTAACACATTACCACTGAGGAAGACACTTCTGAAACTATGCAAAACCTTCTTAGCTTCACAAGAAACTTTGTCTTTTGTCACATCCTCGCTTTTTGACCATTTCATTAAGTGTCTTGTTCACCTACTGAAACTGATCAGACTCAACTACTTCAAATAACTTCCATTCATTAAAACACACTCTGCCCTCCCAAAAGAACTAATCTTTGTCAAGTACATCACTCTCATGTGCTCTCACACTTACACAAAACCTGGTCCTTTCCCTCTTAACTGTAATATCTTGGGCAAGTCGCTTTAACCTTTCTAAGTTTGTTTCCTCATTAGTAGCTATTCAAAAATTTTGTTTAAAGCAAGTCGACTGTACTAGATCACTGGTCTAAAAATATTAAGCTATTTTTATTCTAAAAGTCATCACATTCTAAAGACTGGAATAATTACTCTGACAGCAATTACAAAACAAGTCTTCAAAACCTTCTGATCAATGGACATAGCTCCTATAGCCTACAAAACTGTTTTGGGATGATAAACTCTAGTGCATTCAGAAAAACGAAAAGTGTAAGTATATGCCATTTTATTTTTCACCTGTTCATATTCACTCTCTTCCTCCCCAAAATTAAAATCCCCAGACACAAAGAGGCAAGAAGATTCTGCACTACCACTAAGGGGGCAATCCACCTGGAAATAAGTAAGGGAACTCATATTCAAGGTAATTATTTAAACCTCAGTTTAACACAATAATACATCCAAAAAGGACAAGCAAAACGACCATTCACAACTTGGTCTTTTGCAGTTAACAGTTCAAGAATAGGTTACAGGTATTACATAGCAAGTTCTTCAAGAAAGATATAGAAGGAGAAGAGTCAAAAGAAAAAAAAAGCTACTGAAGAAAATAATGACTGGTACTTAGAAAAAAGGAGGAAAGACAAGATTTAGGTTATTAAACATAAAAGCTTCAAGTAATTGTATCTCTGAGTCCTCAGCAATATCCTAATCTCTCCATCTGCTGCTAAGGGCTTCTTTAACCATGGCATTCCCATCCTCCCAATCCATCCCCCCCGCCCCCGCTGCAAAAAAATAATTGCATTAAACTTAATTTTAAACACACTTGGGGGGAACAGTTTCCCGCTCTGCGGTAACTGCGAAGTTCCAAACTACACTTCGCGCAATCCCACACCGCCACTTCTCCAAAGTTGCCACCCATCCTGGCCAAGAGTACCAGACACCAACTCTCCTCCTGCGAGTGACCAGAGCCAGAGTCGAGAGCCAGGGCATCCCCCCAACCCCGGAGCCCCCCCTGCGTGCCCCCACCTCGGCCGTCAATCAACACCCATCAGCCCCGGACTCTGCGCGGGGGCGCGGTCCCGGACTCTGCGGGATCGCGACAGCTGCGCATCTAAGGACCCCTCAACAGCCGCCATCTCCTCCAAGCTGCAGGCCCGCCGCCCACAAAACTTAAGGTGCTCTCGCTCCACTGCCCCGCGCTACGGTCCCCGGGACACGACTGAGAGGGGCCCGTGCACCGCCAGTGCGAGGAGCAGCGCCCGGCTGGGCCTCGGACCGGTCTCGCTCACCTCCTGGGGTGCACCGCCTTCCTCCGCCGCTGCCGCCGCCTCCTCCCTGTGAGTGCAGCGGGGTCTGACCTGTGGAACCACCATACCAGTCCCGCCCGCAGCCGCAGCGCCGCCGTCGCCGCTCCTCTGCCGCCTTAGTCGCCGCTCTTTGTTCCCCCTCCGAGATCCACCGCGTCAGCCGCCCGCTTCAGCCTCCTCGACGGGCCGCCACTACGCCCTCCCGGCCTCTCGGCCTCCGGTCTCTCCCTTTTCGCTGCACCCACCGCTGCCTTCGTCCCCGCGCAGCCGACGCCGCCGCCACCGACGCCGCCGCCTCCTCCTCCTCCGCGTCCCCCTTGTTTTCATTGAAAGCAAACAAGCATCATGGCGGCGGCCGCCGTCCCCCTCCCCCACCTCACCCCCTCTGCAGCGAGCGAGCGAGCGAGAGAGCGCCGCCACTGACGCTGCCGCTCCAACATCCCGGGCGCCCATTGGCCACCGCCGCAGGGCGCGACCACTCAGCATCCGGGGCGGTCGCTCTCCGCTCGCAGCTTCGCAGGCCCCGCCCTTTCTCTTCCCTCTCCCGGCTCTGGGGAGCAAGTGACCAGTGCCCGCCTCTCAGGGTCTGAGTTCCGGTCTTCCCGCTCTCTTCGTTTGTTACTGCCTTGTCGTTTATACTTAATCATCTTCTTAACGCTCCTACTCTTTCCAACTAACTCTTTGTTCTTCTTTTTTTCTGGTCTCAGGCCGTTCAGTTTTGTCCCTCTCTTCTCTTTTTTCCTTGATCTTCCTCCCTTTCATTTGCCTGTCAGTTACTTGGAAACAGGACAGGCTTTCAGACTTTTGAGCTTAGCCAGTATCTTGATCTCTCTAAAGACAAGACATTTAGTCGTGAATGATTCTTCTGGCCTCAGATATGCAGAAAATAATAGTTAATGGCCCGTTTCAGTCCATAAATGGTTGTTCAGTACAGTAAATTCAAGGACAATTCTGGTGGTGGGATCCTAGGGAGATGTAACTTGTCCTGAGCTGTGTTCGAAGATCAAGATGTTGTATTAAGGTGGTGGTTGAAAATGAGCAGAGAAAGGACTGAGCTGATAGATGGTGTTTGCATGAGGGTGCATTAGTTAACTAGTGGTCAAGGCCCTGTGCTCCAAGCAGGGCAGAGAGAAGAATCAGGCTCCAGCCTGCCATGGGTAAGGTCACAGCATGGGGGTGAGAGGCACGCCCTGCAGACTGTTAAAATCCAATAAAGATGCATGGAGCAACGGACTGGGTCAAAATTGGGAAAGGGTAGGACAAGGCTGTATATTGTCACCCTTCTTATTTAACTTATTTGCAGAGTATATATCATGTGAAATGCTGGGCTGGATGACTCCCAAACGAATCAAGATTGCTGGAGCTATAACAGCCTCAGATAGGCAGATTATACCACTCTAATGACACAAAGTGAAGAGGAACTAAAGAGCCTCTTGATGAGGGTGAAAGAAGAGAGTGAAAAAGCTGGCTTAAAACTCAACCTTCAGTAAACGAAGACCAAGGCATCTGGTCCCATCACTTCATGGCAAATAGAAGGGATAAAACTGGCAGCAGGGACAGATTTTATTTTCTTGGACTCCGAAATCACTGTGGGTGGTGACTGCAGCCATGAAATTAAAAGATACCTGCTCCTTGGAAGAAAAGCTATGACAACACTAGATAGCATATTGAAAAGCAGAGACATCATTTTGCTGACAAAGACCCCTATAATCAAAGCTAAGGTTTTTCCAGTTGTTGTATACAGATGTGAGAGTTGGAACATAAAGGGGCTGAGTGCTGAAAAATTGCTGCTTTGGAATTGTGGTGCTGGAGAAGACAACTGAGAGTCCCTTGAACTGCAAGGAGATCAAACCAGTCAATTTTAAGGGAAATCAAGACTGAATATTCATTGGAAGGACTGATGCTGAAGCTCCAATACTTTGGCCACCTGATGCGAAGAGCCGACTCATGGAAAAGACCTTGATACTGGGGAATATTAAAGGCATAAGGAGAAGGAGCATCACCGACTCGGTGGACATGAATTTGAGCAAACTCTGGGAGATGGTGAAGAACAGGGGAGCCTAGTGTGCTGCAGTCTATGGGGTCGCAAAGAGTCGGACACGAATTAGTGACTGACAGCAAAAACAACAAATAATGGTGAGCCCAGTAAATCAATAGTTGGGAATTTGGGCTTAATTGGGTGCTCAGGAAGGAAAACTGACCAACCTCTAGCCAGGGTCAAGATTTCGTTTACAAAAATTATATTACTCTGTATTATTTTATAGTCCCAGCAGCAATTTATCATGGATCCAGTTTCTCCACATCCTCACCATCATTTGTGTTATTACTATATTTATTTCTGTAATTATGAATGGTATGTATTTGGTATGCCATTTTATTTGGCATTTTCCTAATGATGTTGAATGTCTTTTCATGTGCTTATTTTCCATATGCATATCTTATTTCATAAAATGTCTGTGCATATTTTTTGCCTGTTTTAAAAGTTAGATTGTCTTTTTAAATGTTTGAGATGTTCTTTGTAAGTTCCACACGCAAGTCCTCTGTCAAATATGTGATTTGCAAATATGTCCTTTTCCATAATTTGTCTTTTTGTATTCATTAATAGGGTCAATTGCTGAGCAAAAGTTTTATATTTTATAAGGTTCAATTAATCAAGTTTTCCTTTTATGAGTCATACTTTTGGTTAAGAATTCTTTGCCTAATAGGTCTTGAATATTTTATCCTATATTTTTTCTAGAAGTTTTACATTTTACATACTTGTAAAAACTCACCATTTTGATTTAAAATTTGTATAAAGTTGAAGGATTAGTTTAAGATTTTTTGTTTTTGCTGTGGGTACCTACTTCAGCACCATTTACTCAAAACCCTATCTCTCTCACAGGAATGATTTTTTTTCCTTTGTTAAAAGTAGATGGACAAATTTGTGTAGATCTATTTCTTCACTTTCTATCTGTTCCATTCATCTATATGACTATCCCTCTGCTAATATGATACTGTTATTATTATTGTAGCTGGTAGCAAACACTTCACATTTAAAAGAATGATTGCTCCCACTTTTCTGTTTTTAATTTGTTTTGGCTCTTTTAGGGCCTTTGCATCTAAAATTTTGAATAAGCCTTTCTATATTTATAAAAATAAATCTTGTTGAGATTTCATTAAGGATTGTGGTAAATCTGTAAATGAGTTTGGAGAGAATTACCATCTTTGCTATGTTGAATCTTTCAAATCTTGAACAAGTTATGTATCTTTATCAGCATTTCATAAATTTTACCATATTGATCTTGTGCATGTTTTGTTAGATTTATACCTATTTCATTTCTTTGGAGCAATTCTAAGTGGTATCTTTAGTTTTGGTTTTCACTTGAATGTCATCAGCATATAGAAATACATTTGCATAGTAACTTTGTATCCTGCCATCTTTCTGAACTCACTTACTAATTCTAGATGATTTTTATACATTCCTTGGAATTTACAACATAAACAAGCATGTTGTCTGCAAGTAGAGAAAGTTTTATTTCTTTCATTCCAATCTGGATGTCTTCTTCTTCTTCTTCTTTTTTTTTTTTTTTTTTTTTTTGCATTTCCTTGACTTGTGACAGTGTTTAGAAATTCCAGTATTATGTTGAGTAGGAGTGGTAAAACCAGATATTGTTGCCTTCTTTTCTCAGCCTCATAGGGAAAGTCATACCATTAAGTATGATGTTCTCTATTGGCATTGTAAATGTTCTTTATGAGATTAAGTCCTTTTTTATTCCATAGAATTTTTATCATGAATGATTAACTTGTTGAATTTAGTCAAATGTTTCTCCTGTGTAAATTGAAATGTTCATATGACCTTCATCCTTGGTTGTGAAATATGTAGCCAACCTTTATAACTGGAAAGATAAACCCCACTTGATTGTGGTATATCATCTTTTTATCTGTTCTTTAATTTGCTAAATTTTTCTGAGGATTTTTACATCTAAATTTATGAGGGGTAATGGTCTGTGGTTTTCTTTGTTGTGCTATTTTTGTCTGATTTAGGGATCAGAATAGGATAGGCTCATAAAATTAGTTGGAAAGTGTCCTTCCTCTCTTATTTTCTGAAATAGATTAAAATCATTTATTAATTCTTTGAATGTTTGGTAAAATACTCCAGTGAAGTCATCTGGGCTTAGAGATATTTTTTCCATCTTTTTACTCTGAAGCTACCTCTGTCATGTTTGAAGTGAATTTCTTATAAACAACATAGAGTTGAGTTATTATTTTTTAATCCACTCTTCCACAGTTTGTGGAAAATTCTTAAAAGAGATAGGAATACCAGATCACCTGATCTGCCTCTTGAGAAATCTGTATGCAGGTCAGGAAGCAATAGTTAGAACTGGACATGGAATGTGGAAAAACAGACTGGTTCCAAATAGGGAAAGGAGTACGTCAAGACTGTATATTGTCACCCTGCTTATTTAACTTATATGCAGAGTACATCATGAGAAACGCTGGGCTGGATGAAGCATCAGCTGGAATCAAGATTGCAGGGAGAAACATCAATGACCTCAGATATGCAGATGACACCACCCTTATGGCAGAAAGTGAAGAGGAAGTAAAGAGCCTCATGATCAAGAAGGTGAAAGAGGAGAGTGAAAATGTTGGCTTAAAGCTCAACATTCAGAAAACTAAGATCATGGCATCTGGTCCCATCACTTCATGGCAAACAGATGGGGAAACAATGGAAACAGCAACAGACTTTATTTTCAGGGGCTCCAAAATCTCTGCAGATGGTGACTGCAGCCTTGAAATTAAAAGAGGCTTGCTCCTTGGAGGAAAAGTTATGACCAACATAGACAGCATATTAAAAATCAGAGACATTATTTTGCCAACAAAGGTCCGTCTAGTGAAAGCTATGGTTTTTCAAGTAGTCATATATGGTTGTGAGAGTTGGACTATAAAGAGGGCTGAGTGCCAAAGAATTGATGCTTTCAAACTGTGGTGTTGGAGAAGACTCTTGAGAGTCCCTTGGACTGCAAGGAGATCCAACCAATCCATCTGAAAGGAAATCAGTCCTGAATATTCATGGAATGATGCTGAAGCTGAAACTCTTAATACTTTGGCCACCTGATGCAAAGAACTGACTCATTTGAAAAGACCCTGATGCTGGGAAAGATTGAAGGTGGAAGGAGAAAGGGATGACGGAGGATGAGATGGTTGGATGGCATCACTGACTCAATGGACATGAGTTGAGTGAACTCCAAGAGTTGGTGATGGACAGGGAGGCATGGCATGCTGCAGTCCATGGGGTCATAAATAGTCAGACACAACTGAGCAACTCAACTGAACTGAACTGAATCCACTCTTCCAAATCTGTATTTTTTCCCCAAGTCTGTCTTTTAATTGGTGTATTTAGACTATTTACATTGAAAGCAATTGTCAATATGTGTGTGTGCGCATGTGCACTTAGTCATGTCTCACTCTTTTTGACTGCCTGGACTGTAGCCTGCCAGATGCCTCTGTCCATGGAATTTTCCAGGCAAGAATACTCGAGAAGATTGCCATTTCCTTCTCCAGGGGATCTTCCCAACCCAAGGATCAAACCCACATCTCTTGCATATCCTGCATTGGCAGGTGGGTTCTTTACCAACTGAGCCACCAGGAAAGCCCCCCGTTGAAGTTATACTGTCAATACATTAAAAGTTATAGCACCTTTTTGCTTCATCCATAAAATATAGTTAAGGAAACTCATTCAGTAATGGACAATCTATTGTGTTTACTTCTGTTTACTAATTGTATCGTTCTTCTTTCTTGAGCTCCTTTCTTTCTTGTGAACTCCTTTTAGCCATTCTTTAAGAATAGATCTGCTGGCAATAAACTCTCTTAGAAGTCCTTTATCTGAGAATGTCTTTATTGCCTTCTCTTTTATGAAGGATAGTTTCACCAGATTTACACTTAAGAGTTGACAGTTTTTCATTCATCGCTTGAAAAATGTTATGCCACTTCCTTCTAGCCCCATGGTTTCAGAAGAGAAGTCCACTGTTATTTGAATTGCTGTTGCTTTGTAAGTAGTACATTATTTCTCTCAAGCTTTTTCAATTTTTTCCCTTTGTTTTTAGTTTACAGAAGTATACTTGTGATGTGTCCTGGTGTGGATGTATTTGGGTTTCTCATATTTGGGATTCTCTCTGATTCTTGAATCTGTACGTTTATGTCTTTCACCAAGGTTGGGAGATTTTCAACCATTATTTCTTTGATTATCTTTTTGGTCCCACATCTTCCTCTGCTCCTCTAGCCCTGGTTGTATGGATCCTTTATTATAGACCCACAGGTCCCTGAGTCTCTGTTTATTATTTTTCAGTCTCTTCTCTGTAGTTCAGATTGTCTTCAAGTTCAATGATTCTATCTTCTGTCATCTCCAATCTACTGTTGTACTATTCAGTGAGGTTTTAAATTTTGGATGTTGTATTTTTCAGTTCTACAGTTTTCATTTGATCCTTTTTTTATAATGTTTTTCTTTGCTGAAACTTTTTTCATGTGTTTCCAGATAATTTGTAATTGATTGTTGAAGTGTTTTTGTGCCAGTTCAGTTCAGTTCAGTCACTCATTAGTGTCTGACTCTTTGTGAACCCCATGGACTGCAGCACGACAGGCTTCCCTGTCCATCACCAAATCCTGGAGCTTGCTCAAACTCATGTCCATCAAGTTGGTGATGCCATCCAACCATCTCATCCTCTATTGTCCTCTTCTCCTCCTGTCTTCAATCTTTCCCAGCATCAGGGTCTTTTCCAGTGAGTCAACTGTTCGCATCAGTGGCCAAAGTATTAGAGCTTCTGCTTCAGCATCAGTCCGTCCAATGAATATTCAGGACTGATTTCCTTTAGGATTGACTGGTTTGATCTCCTTGCAGTCCAAAAGACTCTCAAGAGTCTTATCCAACACCACCATTCAAAAGCATCAATTCTTTGGTGCTCAACTTTTCTTTATGGTCCGAACTCTCACATCCATGCATGACTACTGGAATAATCATAGTTTGACTATACAGACCTTTGTTGGTAATGTCTCTGCTTTTTAATATGCTGTCTATGTTGGTCATAGCTTTTCTTCCAAGGAGTAAACATCTTTTAATTTCATGGCTGCAGTCACCATCTGCAGTGATTTTGGAGTCCAAGAAAATAAAGTCTGTCACTGTTTCCATTGTTTCCACATCTATTTGCCATGAAGTGGTAGGACCAGATGCTATGATCTTAGTTTTCTGAATGTTGAGTTTTAAGCCAGTTTTTTCACTCTCCTCTTTCACTTTCATCAAGAGGCTCTTTACTTCTTCTTTGCTTTCTGCCATAAGGGGTGTCATCTGTGTATCTAAGGTTATTGATATTTCTCCCTATAATCTTAATTCCAGCTTGTGCTTTATCCTGTCTGGCATTTCATACAATGTATTCTGCGTGTAAGTTAAATAAGCAAGGTGACAATATACACCCTTGACGTACTCCTTTCCCAATTTGGAACCAGTCCATTGTTCCATGTCCAGTTCTAACTGTTGTTTTTTGACCTTCATACAGATTTCTTAGGAGGCAGGTAAGGGGGTCTGGTATTCCCAATTCTTGAAGAATTTTCCACAGTTTGTTGTGATCCACACAGTCAAAGGCTTTGGTGTAGTCAATGAAGCAGAAGTAGATGTTTTCTTGGAACTCTCTTGCTTTACCAGTGATCCAATGGATGTTGGCAATTTGATCTCTGGTTCCTCCGTCTTTTCTAAATCCAGTTTAAACATCTGCAAGTTCATGGTTCATGTACTTTTGAAGCCTGGCTTGGATAATTTTGAGCGTTACTTTGCATGTGAGATGAGTGCATTGTGCAGTATTTTGAACATTCTTTAACATTGCCTTTCTTTGGGATTGGAATGCAAACTGTCTTTTCCAGTCCAGTGGCTACTGCTGAGTTTTCCAAGTTTGCTGGCATATTGAGTACAGCACTTTCACAGCATCATCTTTTAGGATTTGAAATTGCTCAACTGGAATTGCATCACCTGCACTAGCTTTGTTCTTTGTGATGCTTCCTAAGGCCCACTTGACTTCACACTCCAGGATGTCTGGCTCTAGATGAGTGATCACACCATCATGGTTAACTGGATCATTAAGATCTTTATTGTGTAGTTTTTCTGTGTATTCTCTCCACCTTTTCTTAATATCTTCTGCTTCTGTTAGGTCCATACTGTTTCTGTCCTTTATTGTGCCCATCTTTGCATGAAATATTGCCTTGGTATCTCTGATTTTCTTGAAGAGATCTCTAGTCTTTCCTGTTCTATTGTTTTCCTCTATTTCTTTGCACTGATCACTTAGGAAGGCTTTCTTATCTCTCCTTGCTATTCTTTGGAGCTCTGCATTCAGATGGATATATCTTTCTGCTGGGGTCCAGCCTCGGCAGGATCCAAGGGTACCCTCAGGATGAACGGCGTCGGCGAGAGAGAGACGTGAGACCAGCCTTGACAGGGCCAAGTCTGTGAGGGAGAGAGAGAGAGAGAGAATGAATGAATGACCAGACGGGGGTGTTTGCAGGGTCTGGCAGAGTCTGGCAAATCTTTATTTTTTACTGTAGCTTTTATATTCTAAGTTAGTACATTTTTAGGGGAAGAAAGTTTAACATTACATCATCTTGCCCCTCAGGAAACCAGGGTGTTTACAGTAACTTCTTTGTGAGTGTCTTGTACATTATCTTCTGGCCTCGGGTCCTATTGACATTTTATGACCTAGGTGAATGCAAAGCTGTTTTCCTGTAATCTATTCTTTAATGAACACAAAGGTTAGTCCTTTTGCAGAAATTATTAGTTGAATTTGTCTAAAAGGTTTACAACACAAAGACTCTGCAGCTCCGGTGAGGCAGCCCCTGTTTAGCATTCCTGGTTAAAATGAACAATTCTAACCACTTTTAAAATAATATTTTTGTGTTACATTAATACGCATTTGCCAAGCAGGCTAGAATGCCAGCAAAGGGGTCTAAATTGAAACACTCCTTTCATCTTGGATAATCTTATAGGATACCGCCGTCCGGGGGACATGTTGATTAAAGTTCTCAGTTGATTCTGTTTGGAGAGAGATCGGGGAAGGCCTTCTACCTGTGTCACAGAAATTAGGGAGTAGTCTAATATAGCAAGCATCAGAAAGACAGAGATCATCTTTAAGGTGAGTGCCGGGGCAGCTTTTCGAAATTCCTGAAGTCCTGATCTGCCTTGCTTGTCAGGCCTTCTCCTCATGACCTTGTCATGGGTGGGATCTCGTGTGGGGGCTCCCAGCACCTTTCCTTTTCTTCTTTGCTTTTTGCTTCTCTTCTTTTCTCAGCTGTTTGTAAGGCCTCCTCAGACAACCATTTTTCCTTGTTGTATTTCTTCTTCTTGGGGATGGTTTTGTTCACTGCTTCCTGTACAGTGTTACAAATCTCTGTCCATAGTTCTTCAGGCATTCTATTATATCTACTCTCTTGAATCTATTTCTCACTTCCACTGTATAATCATAAGGGATTTAATTTAGGTCATACCTGAATGGTCTAGTGGTTTTCCCTACTTTCTTCAATTTCAGTCTGAATTTGGCAATAAGAAGTTTGTGATCTGAGCCACAGTCAGCTCCAGTCTTGTGTTTGCTGACTGTATAGAGCTTTTCCATCTTTGGCTGAAAAATTATAATCAATCTGATTTCAGTATTGACCATCTGGGTTTTTATACCAGCTGCTTTCAAATCCTTGTCAGATAATTCCAACATCTGATTCATCTCAGCATTGGCCTCACTTGACTGTCCTTTCTCATTTGAATAGTGGTCTTCCTGCATCTTTGTATGACAAGTGATTTTCTTTAGTACTCTTCCATTTTGGTTATTTTCTCAGGGCACTCTCAGTCCCACTTAATCTTCAGTGTTATCAGGCAGTCACCACGTTAGTCTGTGGTTTCTACCTGCTTTTGTAGATTCAGTTCCAATGACAGTTTAGTTTTCTGAGTCCTTGTCGTGCATTGTGGTCAGCCTTGTCCCCCTAGTATTGCGGCGCTTCTGCTCAGTGCTGACGTGCCATATGTTGGAGCAGGATGTACTTCTTGAGTTTGCCTGCTGCTTGATGTCTACAGCAGAAGATACCAGGGGTGGGTCTCCTTCGGCCACTGGTGAAGGTCAGGGAGGCATAGCGTTTTTCCTGCTGGTGCCATTGCAGGGCCTGCTAGTCCCTGATTATGGTGTGCGATCTGGGACACTCTGAGACTTTGCTGCTGCAGGCAGATAGCACCGTCACCAGTGCACTGTCCATGGAGTGACAGCTGAGGAAGCCAGGGGCTTTGCTGCTCTGCGGCTGTGGGTGGATCACGTCGCTCAGGTTGTGGTTCAGGGGTGTAATCCAGTTGAGGTTTTAATCGAGCGTCTCAGCTTTCCTCATTGGCTTATTGTTTGGATTATCTGGAGTCTAAGTCAGTTATGTGTCAGTATCTGCTTTCTAGCTTCCAGACTTCTTAATATATTTATTTATGTGGCTGGGCCGTGTCTTAGTTGTGGTATGCGGGACACAGTTCCCTGACCAGGGAACGAACCTGGGCCCCCTGCATTGGGAGTGCAGAGCCTTAGCCACTGGACCACCATGGAAGTACTCCAAACAGAAAGTTTTCCCCTCTCTTCTCTGCGTTTTTGTTTTGTGGGTTTCTTTACTTCTCTTACCAGGTGGCACTGGTTGTAAAGAACCCACCTGCCAAGGCAGGAGACACAAGAGACTCAGGTTTGATCCCCGGGTCAGGAAGATCCCCTAGAGTAGGAAATGGTAGCCTGTTCCAGTATTCTTGCCTGGAAAATCCCCGGGACAGAGGAACTCGGCGGGCTACAAAAATGTATATTTATTGGGGCTATTTTCATTTCTTATTTCATTTTTTGTTGTTATTAATTTCTTCCTCTTACTATCTTGGTATTTACTATATATTATCTTTCTAGAAGTGAATGCTTAGCTCATTTATTTTGAATTTTCTTTGTTTCATTCAATAAAGTCCAGACCAGACTCTACACATGTATGACTCACCTCACTTGCTGCTCCCTAGTCCCAACCGCACTGGGACTCTAGGACCTTTGGTGGGTGGCTTTGCCTCTCTGCGCCTCAGCTTCTACATCTATAAGATAATATTTCTCCCTCTTGAAAACTGTGAAACGGTTAAGAAGCAACAGTTAAGTTGCTGTGAAAATGGTTAAGAAGCAACACATGAAATTGTTTAGCCCAGGATGGGGCTGAGTGGTGGTGGTGGTGGTGATGTGGTGTTAGCAGTGGTGGAGAAGGAGGAGGAAAAGGAGAAAAAGAAGGAGAAGAAGAAAGATAACATTTGTTACATCAAAACGAAGTGTGGAACCAACAGGGACCTATTGTATAGCACAGGAAACTAACTCAATAATATATAATAACCTATAGGGAAAAGAATCAGAACTAAAAGAATTCAAAACTAATGTTTACTGAGTGCTTATTTTGTGCCGTGCACTATTCCAGGATGTCTCAACTTTAGCACTGCTGATATATTGGGCTGGATAATTCTTCGTGTATGGGGGCTGTCTTGTACAATGTAGGATATTTAGCAGCATCCCTGGCCTCTGCCTACCAGAGTAACAGTAGCCTCTAACCTACCTTCCAGTAACAGCTGCAGCCTCTTCCCCAAGTTGTCACAACCAAAAATGTCTCCAGACAACGCTAAATTTTCCCTGGGCACAAAAGTATCCTGATTGAGACATGCAGTTTACATTTATGAATTTATTTAATCCTAATCACAAACCTAATGTTACCCTCATTTTACAGATCAGTATCTGTAAGCTGAGCTTCTGTAAACAAAAGCTCAGAGAGGTTCAAAGTAACTTCAAAGCCACGGGGCTATTAAGCATTATTTGTAATTGTAGAAACCAGAACAAAGCCATACCAAATCAACCTACATGTCATTCAATATACTGTGAAACATGCATACATAGGAATTTTGAAAATTTTAACTACTTGATTTATTTACAGTGAATAAATCTCAAAAGGGGCTTCCTAGGTGGCTCAGTTCAGTTCAGTCGCTCAGTCGTGTCCGACTCTTTGCGACCCTGTGAACCTCAGCATGCCAGGCCTCCCTGTCCATCACCAACTCCCAGAGTTTACACAAACTCATGTCCATTGAGTTGGTGATGTCATCCAACCATCATCCTTTGTCATCCCCTTCTCTTCCTGCCGTTAATCTGTCCCAGCATCAGGGTCTTTTCAAATGAGTCAACTCTTCACATCAGGTGCTCAAAGTATTGGAGTTTCAGCTTCAACATCACTCCTTCCAATGAATATTCAGGATTGATTTCCTTTAGGATGGACTGGTTGTATTCCCTTGCAGCCCAAGGGACTCTCAAGAGTCTTCTCCCACACCACAGTTGAATAGCATCAATTCTTCAGTGCTCAGCCTTCTTTATAGTCCAACTCTCACATCCATACATGACCACTGGAGAAACCATAGCCTTGACTAGATGAACCTTTGTTGACAAAGTAATGTCTCTGCTTTTTAACATGCTATCTAGGTTGGTCATAACTTTCCTTCTGAGGAGTAAGCATCTTTTAATGTCATGGCTGCAATCACCATCTGCAGTGATTTTTGAGCCCCCCCAAAATAAAGTCAGCCACTGTTTCCACTGTTTTCCCATCTATTTGCCATGAAGTGATGGGACCGGATGCCATGATCTTAGTTTTCTGAATGTTGAGCTTTAAGCCAACTTTTTCACTCTCCTCTTTCACTTTCATCAAGAGGCTCTTTAGTTCCTCTTCACTCTCTGCCATAAGGGTGGTGTCATCTGCATATCTGAGGTTATTGATATTTCTCTCGGCACTCTTGATTCCAGCTTGTGCTTCTTCCAGGCCACTGTTTCTCATGATGTACTCTGCATATAAGTTAAATAAGCAGGGTGACAATATACAGCCTCGACATACTCCTTTTCCTATTTGGAACCAGTGTGTTGTTCCATGTCCAGTTCTAGGTGCTGCTTCCTGGCCTGCATACACATTTCTCAAGAGGCAGGTCAGTGGTAAAGAATCCACCTCTCATGCATCTGTTTGATCCCTGCGTCAGAAAGAATCACTGGAGGAGGAAATGACAACCCACTCCAGTGTTCTTGTCTAGGAAATCCCATGGACAAAGAAGCCTGGTAGGCTACAGTCCATGGGATCGCAGAGTCAGACAAGACTCAGTGACTAAACAACAACAAAATCTGAAAAACCACACAGAAAGAAAAAGCAAGTTGTGGACATATTTGAAAAAAAGTGAAAGTGTTAGTCGGTCAGTTGTGTCTGACTCTTTGCAACCCCCAGTAGCCTGCCAGGTTCCTCTGTCCATGGGATTTCCCAGGCAAGAATACTAGAGTGGGTAGCCATTCCCTTCTCCAGGGGATCTTCCCAATTCAGGGATCGAACCCAGGTCTCCTACATTGCAGGCAGATTCTTTACTGTCTGAGTCATCAGGGAAGCCTGTGGACATCATTTAGGTAAGGATAAAATATGCAATATGGGGATTCTATTAGTCTTTCCTCAAATGCCAAGTGGCTCTTGTCCTTCTGTTTGCATGTACGGGGAAGAGAAACCAGGCAGGGCATGCTGGCTGGTAGCTGCCACCACAGAGCTGTCCTGGGAGAGAGTAGGTGCCCCTGGCCTTGGCCAGCCTGGCACTTCTGGGCCCCCTGGGCAGCTGGGAATAGTTCCTGAGCTCCCCCTGGGCTGAGCTGGGAGACCTTGAGGACCTCAGGAGGTTGTGCTGCAGCCCAGTTCGCCCACTCTGCATTTCTCTGTGGACACCTCTAACTGGCGACGCTCCCTTTCCTTTCCTCTTTGCTTTCATTGAGGTGTAACTAACAAATAACACTGTATTAGTTTCAGGTATGCAGCATAATGATGTTTGTAGAAACTGCAAAGCAGTCAGTAAGGCAAGTAACCTCTACTTTCTGAGTCTCCGTTTTCCCATCAGTGATATGGGATGAGGCTATCTCATGAATGGAGTTTTGAGGAAAATTCGAAGACCTGTATGTCCTGAGCCTGTACCCTGCCCTGGAAAGGGTAACCTTTTGACTGGTAACTTTCCTGTAGGAGTGCCTGTAATTCACCCTAAGACCGCCAGGTGGGGCCATTAGCATCAGGGAAGAAAAGCAGCCAGAACCGAAGTGGAATGGGCATCTTTGTCTCCTGAACAGTTTTTTTGGCTTGTTGTTTTTTTCTTATAAAATATTAATTCCCCAGAGGAGACAGAATCACAGTCTCTATTGGGGCTAGGGTACCTGCATTTTAACAAGTGATTTTAGTACACACTATGAAAATCTGAGCCCCACAGATTGAGCACATGGAGCAGTTTCTCTCCCAGAACCTGTGCTTAGTCGCTCAGTCGTGTCCAATTCTTTGAGACCCCATGGACTGTAGCCCTCCAGGCTCCTCTGTCCTTGGGGATTCTCCAGGCAAGAATACTGGAGTGGGTAGCCTTTCCCTTCTCCAGGGGATCTTCCCAACCCAGGGATCGAACCCAGGTCTCCTGCATTGCAGGTAGATTCTTTACCAGCTGAGCTACCAGGGAAGCCTTCCCAGAAACTAGCACTCAAGAAAATATAGTTATGCTTTATTGAGGGATTGAGATGGACTTTAAAAACTTGAAAAATAATTTTCAAGCCTTTCAAATAGCAGCATCAATTTACATAGTGTGAAGAGTTAACCTATATTTATATAAATTTACATGTATTTTTATTTTGAGTAAACTGATAGATGTTTGGGGTTTTTAATTCTTTTCTTTCCCCAATTCAAAATATATTATAATTTATAAAGAAATGGATAGAGAAGAATGTGGTACATATATACAATGGAATATTATTTTGTTCAAAGGAACAAAACAATGCCAATTCCGTACTGAGGTTGTCATACAGAATGAAGTAAGTCAGAAAGAGCAAGACAAATAGCATATAATATCTCTTATATGTGGAATCTAGAGAACCGGTAGAGATGAACTTATTTACAAAGCAGAAACAGAGTCACAGATGTAGAAAACAAATTTATGGTCGCCAAGGGGAGAAGAAGGGGTGGGATGAACTGGGAGATTGGGACTGACGTATATACACTACTATATATAAAACGGATAACTAGTGAGAAGCTACTGTATAGTGCAGGGAACTCAGTGCTCTGTGGTGACCTAAATGGGAAGGGAATCTAAAAAAGAGTAGATAAATGTATATGTATAACTGGTTCACTTTGCTGTGCAGCGGAAACTAACCCGACATTGTAAAGCAGCTATACTCCAATAAAAATTCGTTTAAAAAAGAGAAAAAACCAAAATGTATTGTCATCTAATATAATTTCTTATTTAAAAATCTGCTAGGATTAAAAAGTAAAATAAAAAAATTTTGCTTTAAATCTGTCCTATAAAATTATCATAAATCAAGTGAAAGATGATAATGCCAGAAACGTATCATTAACTTTCACTACTAGTTTAGGGAGGGCCTAGGGATGTTTCCTGTGCAGTGTGCCTGTATCACAGGAGAGCAAAATTTGCTGCCCCAAAATGTGACTTTGTTTCCTTATTAATTTTCTATCTGGATGATCTATCCATTGGTGTAAGTGAGATGTTAAAGTCCCCTACTCTTATTGTGTTACTGTTGGTTTCCCCTTTTGTGGCTATTAGTATTTGCCTTTGCATTAAGAACCTCATATGTTGGGTACATAAATAGTTACAATGGTTATATCTTCTTCTTGGGTTGTTCACTTGATCATTGTGTAGTGTCCTTGCTTGGCCCAGGACCTTCAGGCCCACTGTCCAATGGGTCCCAGGGTTGATGGGATGACTCCATTCGAGCCCGTTTGCTGGCTTTGATCTTGATGCCCCTGCAGGACTCCACACTGTGCACATCCCCCAGCCTTGCACAGAGTCGGTGGTGAGGAGCATCTTCAACTCTGAAGCCTGCTCTTGGGCATAACCCTGTTGGCAACTGTGGTCAAGATGCCTGAACAAGTAGGACTTCTCATGGAACATTTGATTTCTCCTGGGGACACCCCTTAGCAACATGAACCAAAGGAAGACTGATCAGGAGGTGCTGAAACAACCCAGGTTAGAGATCATGGGACCTGAAAGTGGGTGTGATAGGAGGAAAGGAGAAGGGACAGATTCAAAAAGTATTTGGGATGTGGGGCGGGGGGGTGGCGGTGGGTAAGGGAGAGGGAAGACCAAAAGTCACATTCTTCCAACTGGGCTCCAAGGACCAGTAGCAGTGGCAGCACCTGGGGGCTTATCAAAAATTTGAAATTTGGGACCTTCCAGACCTGCTGAATCAGCACCTGTATTTGCGTGGTTTATGTGTACCTTGGACTTCCCTGCTGGCTCAGCGGTAAAGAATCTGCGTGCAATTCAGGAATTGCAGGAGGCTCAGGTTTGATCCCCGGGTCAGGAATCCCTGGAGGATGGCATGGCAACCCACTCCAGTATTCTTGCCTAGAGAAGGAGCCTGGTGGACTACAGTCCATAGAGTCACAAAGAGTCAGATACAACTAAAGTGACTGAACACGCACAGACATATGTGCCCCTTAAAGTCTGAAGGCCCTGGTCTAGAGTGGTGACTGTCGTGACATCGCTCTGATAGAGTATGCAGGCAGAGAAACAGGAGCCAGGGGCGATCAGGGGTTTGAGGGAAGGGTAGGAGATATGTAAGTTTCATTTAGCCCTATGGGATTTGGGGGTGCCTGAGGACCCTGAGGTGTGGTGTCTGGGAGGAGCTTGGGAGTTGGTCCAGATCTAGTAGGAAGTCCACGGCTTGGGAACTGGGAACATACTTGCAATGGCTAAGTCCTGAGTACAAATGAAAGCCGTCTGGAAGGGTGGGCAGCAGTGAAGGATTTGCTTCCCAAATCCATTTATTTCTTATTTCTACTGCGACCACCCTGGTCCAAGAACATCATCTTGAACCAGATGACTTCTATGGCCTCAAATATGTCCCAGGATCCAACCTTGAGCTCTCCAATTCATCCCGCAACAGCAGGCCAAGTAAGTTTCCCAAATACAAATTGGTTACTTTTATTATTACCCACTTCCCGGGAGTTTACAGTGGCTTCCTATGGACCTAAGAATAGAGCCCAAACCTGCCGTCAGGTCCTCAGTGCACACAATCTGTCCACTCTACTGGGGCCTCTATTCACCACAGGCAGCGCCAGCCTCCTGCCTTCCTGCTACATCTCAGGTCCACTCAGGAGTGCCAGCAGGTTTCTGTAACAGGCTTCCTCCCCACCTCAGAGAGGCCTGCCCTCTCATCTGCATTCTCAGCACACTGATCATCCCCTTCATTACCACATCAGAGTTGCCATGGTGTATTTGCTCCTTCCCCTGGCTGGCTGTCTTCTCAACAATGTCAGCTCCAAGAAGTGAGGATGGTGGGCACTCTTTTCTCTGTGAGTGCCTGACACAAGCTAGTTTTTCTGCCAGTGTTGAGTGATTCACTGACATGTTCCAGGATCCCGAGAAGTTCCAGGTGCCTGTAGTAGGAGTGGTCAGGAAATGCTTCCTGGAAGGACTTTATGAGATAAAACTGGAAGGAAGGGCAGAAGCTCAGGATTTTGGTAAGCTGTAGTTTGTAAGTACAGACTACTTCAGGCAGTCAATTGTGAGATGAGACTGCAAGTGCTCACAGTGAGGTAAAAGACAGACCTACCTAAAGACATAATCATGGGATTGACAAGAAGAGTTCAGGAATGTGAACATGGAGGGCCTCAAACGCTGGGTGACTATGCTGGGCCCAGGAAACCCCAGAGGCCTCTGGGTAGGATCCAAGTGGTACTGCTGGGCCACTCCTGATGCCCTGCCTCCTGACCTGACCCTGCCCTTTGGGTCAGCCCACAGTATGGCTCTGCCCCTGCTCACCCAAGAGCACCCGTGACTCCTGTCGGTCTTCCCAACACTTACCCTCCTGTTCTGCAAGTCAGTCATTACAGCTGCCCCAGAGGGTCTCCTTTCCCAGCATAAGCCCATCCAGCCCCTCCTTCCACAGCCCAGTCTCAGCAGTTAGAAACCCTGGGCTGCTCCCAGCCTGCTCCCACCTGCCTGACCCTCCGGCTGCTTTATCAACTCCTTGCATTCCAATGTTCTTGTCTGTAAACTGGGATGAGAATGTCTTCTCCCTGACAATGAGAAATGTTTCCCTTATCTTCCACACTTCAGATCTAGGTCAGTGGGGAGGGGGCCTACTGGAGCTGACCCAGGACCAGTAAACAGTTTCCACAAGCCTTGAAATTTGACCAGAAACATTCCTTTCTTCTTGCACAATAGTTGGATGGGGTGGTCCTCTTTGTCACCCTGTACCCTTAGCACTCTGGATTCTTATCTTGAGTGCAGGGCAGGGCCTCGGCTCAGGGCCCCAGGCTCTCCTCCCTCCTGTTAGTCCTCCCAGCCCACCTCAAATCTCTGCTAAAAGCAGAGTGTGCCAGCTTCCCCTGGGTATCTGCCCAGGGCTTCCTAGCTGGGGCTGGTACAGGAAGAACAAGACAGGAGGGATAACCCTTTCCACCCCAGCTCCCTGGCTTCTGGAAAACCCTGGAGAGTTCCAAGGTTGTTACTGCTGCTAACCTGAGTCACCATTCCTTGCCTCCCAATACCACTGAAAAGTTGTTGCTGAACTGTGAAAGACGCTGGGATTCTTGGCCTCTGGAGGAGAGGAATTCAATCCGGGGCCAGTGATGAGGCTTGATCACTCAGGGCTTTTGTGTGACAAAGTTTTATTAAAGTGTAAAAGAGATAGACAAAGCTTCTGACATAGACATCAGAAGGGGACAGAAAGAGTGCCCCCATGCTACTCTTTAGCCAGATGTTTTATGTCTGTTAGAAAGCTATTAATCAGATAAGAAAGACACCTCAAGGCTGAGGGAGTTTCACCAGGCCCCTCTCCCACAATATGCATTTTTGAGATAGTATGGTATGAGGTGTGTCATACCCCAGCCATAAAACAACTGATATGAATACTGGTTTGTGGAGCTATTATCAGCCCAAGGTTTGAGAAAAGAAAAAAAATCAGTCTTAGGTGGAACTATTTTGAAGAAAGGCAAATTCCAAAGCAAATACATAGTTTCATTAACATAGCTTAGGAAAAACATTCCCATAAGAAAGACGTATTGGTTAGTTCAAGGTTGAGAAAAGTTAAGTTCAGGTGGAACCAGGTGTCACCATGGCAACACAGAATTTTAAGAGAAACTTTTTTAATTTTGTATAGAGAAGAAAAAAAAAATCTGACACTTGTAGTTTGTTTCCTCCTGCCGCTTAAGGGAGAGCTAAAAAATGTCTGACACTTGCAGCCTATTTCCTCTGTTTGTAGACCCCTGACCTTCCTGCCTGTTATCTTCGCACCACTGTGGCCTCACCCACGCACACTGCCTGCTGCTCCCCTTTCTCTCAACTTCAGGCTTCTTTCTCTGGGGAGCCTCCTGGATGAACCCCACCCCCTAGAGGTCTCCTCCTCAAGGACTGAACTCAGGTATCTGTGCCACTTAAGATAGTACTTGGAATGGACAATGTTGGGCCTTACGCAGAACTTCATTCATCAGTTTGGTGCTGTGTGCCAAGTCTTCCCTTTGTGTCTTGGCTAAGTTCCCAGTGCTCAAGGGCTGCCATGAGCCCCATGCACACAAACTGTTAGACCTGATGTGCTCCAAGCCCTCCAGGCTCTCTTGCTCTCAGAATGGATCAGGCTCACCCCATCTCTTGGAGTTAGTGGGTGCAGGAACCCAATCAGACCTGATCCTGCCCGTAGGGCCATAATGGAAAAAGGAGAAAGGCATGGGTTCCCACTCCTGGGTATCCCTGATGCTTAAAACAGTCTCCTTGTAAAGACAACACGGTAGCCACATTATAGCCCTGGGGCCACTCCAAAGGAGACTCACCTGTCCATTCAGACTGGTTGCTTAGTGACCAGCAAGTATTCCCCTGGTTCCACAAGTATTGATGAGCAGTCCATCCTGTGCCAGGCCCTGCAGTGGGTACTCAGGACACTTCTGGGAACAAAAGAGACAAAGCCCTGGCCCCATGAAGTAGCCTTCTAGGAGATGGGTCTGCTTAGGACTGAGCCCCTCTGACTCTTCATTAGAGCAGCAAGGATTAAAGCCCCCCTCACTGCCAGGACCAAGTTGGGCAGAGGACTAGGAGTGATGTCATTCATGACTTTTGTTTCCACATGCCTTCTTGCCCCTGGCCAGCATCTGCTTCCCAGGTACTCAGGGGCTCATCTTCCTCATCTCAGGATTCTCAGGTCATATTCCTTGCCTCAACATCTCGTCTCTTGGACTCATTTGCCTATTGTGCAATAAGCAGAGTGAGCTTGGATTCGGTAACAAGTTTGGTGAGCCAACACAGGAGCCTTGCGGCTCATGGCTCACGCGCCCCTATCAGGGAATATTGAGACAAGGCCCTAAGCAGCTGCTGGGACCATTTGTCCTGAGACTCTTTCTTTCAAAGTTCCCTGAAACAATGCCAACTGTCCCAGTGCTTGGCAGTTGTGAAAAGGAACTGAAAAACTTATTTTTAGAGTTCAGTTCAATTCGGTCGCTCAGTCGCGTCCGACTCTTTGCAACCCCATGAATCGCAACACGCCAGGCCTCCCTGTCCATCACCAACTCCCGGAGTTTACTCAAACTCATGCTCATCGAGTTGATGATGCCATCCAGCCATCTCATCCCCTGTGGTCCCCTTCTCCTCCTGCCCCCAATCCCTCCCAGCATCAGGGTCTTTTCCAATGAGTCAACTCTTTGCATGAGGTAGCCAAAGTATTGGAGTTTCAGCTTCAGCATCAGTCCTTCCAATGAACACCCAGGACTGATCTCCTTTAGGATGGACTGGTTGGATCCCCTTGCAGTCCAAGGGACTCTCAAGAGTCTTCTCCAACACCACAGTTCAAAAGCATCAATTTTTCGGTGCTCAGCTTTCTTCACAGTCCAACTCTCACATCCATACATGACCACTGGGAAAACCATAGCCTTGACCAGACGGACCTTTGTTGGCAAGTAATGTCTCTGCTTTTTAATATGCTATCTAGTAAATCTACATAATTCAATAGCCAGTTCATTTGCTTGTGGTTTTGTGTGTGCTTTTTGTGTTATGAGTTGACGGGCTTGATTCTGTAGGGTAGATCACTCTGGTGTGCACATCAAGAACATATTTCACCCTCAATCTGGGCTTTTTCTTTTACAGGACAAGCCAATTTGGTTGGGATACCCTGTTGGATGGGGGAGGTGTTGTTGGACTATTGGTTCATTGGGAAAGTTCTTATGGGGGTAAGCCTACCCTAGTTGAAACTAGTTCATTTTTGTAAGGTAAATTTGTTTACCAGAGTTGGAAACTGGATCATCTATGCATTGATACAATTTATTTGTGCTGTTTTTTGTTGAAATTTGCCTATATCTTTTGTGTTTTAACATTATGACACTTATAAAAATGGGAAATATTTCATCTATCTTAAAGAAAAGCTCTTTGGAGTGCATATTACAGTCTCACAATTAGAAGCACCTTGCAAAGGAGAGGAACACTGTGATAATGAATAACCCGACGGGCTCCCCTGGACTTGAAACATCTGATTCTAATTTCCCCTACAGGAGCCCCTGATAAATTTGACAATGGGGAGTTTCAGCTCGAGTTTAGGGAGCTTCCCCTGTGAAGGAAAACTCCAACCTTTTGGAGAAAGGTCACAAGTATAATGAGACTGGGAAGTCATGTTAATTAATGTGACTTTCTAGCTGGCTAGGTTTTGGTTTATTCTGGCTACTTTGGTAATGCACGGACATCTGGTACTAATTGTTTCCTCTAAGGCTTCCTCTACAATTTGTTTCTTTCTCCTTAGACCCTCTGTGAACAGGTGAGTGGCTGTGGAAGCAGTTGAAGAACTCTGGCTGAGGTTGCTGTCCTGTGTGTTCTAAAGGCTCACAGCCCACTGTGCCCTGGTAGCTGCCACCCAAGTGGTGAGGGCTCTCCTTTCCTCTTCCTCCCTTAAACTGAGGGCCAGGCCAATCAATATTGTGAGGTCATGGGGTCAGACACTTAACAGCCATTAGGGCGCCTGCCATTTAAAGGCTCCCATGACAGGATAAGGGGGTCACAGAACAGACCAGGCTCTTAGAGCATCTGCCCCTGACAAGAACACTCCATGCACTGTGTCAGGCACATACTGGCTCAAGCAAGACACGGAGCCCACGTTCCTGGTCACTGCCTTCCCAGCAGGACTATGAGGTGGGTTCTTCAGTCTGAATTTCCTGTTCCCTTCACCTCTTTCCCTTTAAGTCCAGACTGATTTACAGGAGCCAAGGTGTTGCCTCTTAGTCTTCCCAAGAGGCCTTCTCCCCTAAGCTAAATAAGGAAAAGTAAAGTTTTTCAACATAGGTAAATGGGTATGCCAGTCCTTCAGTTTTGAAGTAGCCACCCAATTCTTTCAAAACAAAAAGTAAAAACAAAATTGTCCTTGTTTTTACAAATGTAGTCTTTACAGGACCAGAGGGGTGGCTCCAAAAATCCTTTTACCACTCCCCAAACCTTCCTTGTTTATATTAAGAGGCTTGGAAATATTAATCAAAGGGGAAACAAAGTCATCCTAGGAAGAACTTGGGCTTCCCTGGTGGCCCAGTGCTGAAGAATCTGCCTGCAATGCAGGAGACTTATAAGAGATTCCGGTTTGATCCTTGGGTTGGGAAGATACCTTGCAGAAGGAAATGGCAACTCACTCTAGTATGCTTGACAGGAAAATCTCGTGCCCAGAGGAGCCTGGCTGGATATAGTCCATGGGGTTGCAAAGAGTTGAACAGACTAAACAAATAAACAACAACAGGAAGAACTTGTCTGCATCTTTGAGATGCAAATGTCCTATCTGATCTTCTCAGGAACTTTATCTCTGCTGTCTCTTTAAAATGCAAATTTTAGAGAGGGTAAAGTAATTTAGAAATTGGCTTGTCCAAGGTAATTAGAAATTGCTTTTTTTTGTAAATATGTAGCCTAGATGGCTAAATGCCAAGTGAGCTTGATTTGTTCCAACTGTCAGAACCCAATTTTTACCCAACCTCTTTTGTAAACTGATGAGCTTTACATTGCTATACCTGATTCAGGACTGAAATCTTGAAAGAATAGAGGCCTCCCTGTTGGTGTATCTGTATGCATCTTTGTCTTTGGATAGCACCGTCACGGTTGATTTGTAAAAGAGCTCTATTTAATTGGCTTAAATAAAAGTAATAAGTGCTTACAAACCAAACAATTCTAAATAAAAGAGAAGTTGAAATGTTGTGCAATCTGGACTCACAGAACACACCTCAGAGGACACTGAAGACGATGGAGTTCAGTTCATTATGCCAGCGGGCCCAAGGGGAACCAGTTCCCAGCAAGGACCCGGGTGTTTCTGAGGGGCCCAGCTCTATACCCGCCCCCACTTCCTGCCCCCACCCCCACCCCCTGCTCTGTGACTGGTTACGTGCTAGCAACCTCTTTGTATGTGTTGTATACGATTGAGTTTTACAACAGGTAGGTGCTAGGAGAACCAACAGTTAAGGTTGGGGGCGGACAATGATTATACATCAAGGGGGGATGTCTCCATGGTTAAATCTAATAGGAGCAGCCTGAGCTCAACTACAGTCTCGTTTGCCATCTAGGGAGCGAAGTCTCCAGGAGACCTGGTATTCATTAGCAACGGTTTCCTCACTCTTGGGCAGGGTTCAGGCCCAGTTCACATTCTGTCTTTAAGACGGATGACAGGCTTCAAGATGGAGTCTCTCCTGCTTTTCTCACACTGGCCCCAACAAAATGAGTTTCAGGCTCACATGAACTGGGAAATATTTAACATCAAATTAGTACCTGGCATTAATATTTAGGGCTTCCCTTGTGGCTCAGCTGGGAAAGAAACCACCTGTAGTGCAGGAGACCTGGGTTTGATCCCTGGGTTGGAAGGATCCCCTGGAGAAGGGATAGGTTACCCACTCCAGTATTCTGGCCTGGAGAATTTCATGGACTCTATAGCTCACAGGATCGCAAAGAGCCAGACACGACTGAGAGACTTTCACTTTCACTTCATTAATGTTTAAGCTTGTTGATCTAATTGTATATAATATAGACATGCTGTGAGTCATCAACATATTAAATATAATATTAAGTATAATACTTTAATTGTGCCTAGGTTTAACATAAGCTAAATAAGGTATTACATCCATTACAAATTTGTCAGCAGGGAAAGAAACTCAATGTGAAGAAACTTTTGAGGAAAGAAAGTACAAATGAGACCAGAGTTTTGAGTGCACCTTTAGAAATATGTTTTATGATCTCTAGATATTCTACACCTTAAAACTTAAAATTGTGCTAAAGTATGTTAAATGATGAAAGGTTTATGAAAAATGGGACCCCAAAAGGGTTTTGTATATGACCAGTTAGGACTGGCTAAGTTTAAAACAAATTTAATTGAGTAAATGAACCTTAAAATTAAGCCAGTACAAAATATACATTTGGCTTTTCTATTAAAACAGACAAGTTCTCTGAAAATGCTAAACTGCCTTTGATAACGGATTTTGTTTATTTACCTTTTAAGTAAGCTGTATTTGCCTTTGAAACCTTAATTATCACCTTGGCTAAGTTTCACAGTGACCTATGAAGTTTCACATGTGACCTATGGTCCTGTTGTATTTTTAATTTTTTTTTTTTTTTTAGTGTTCTTTTGACAAAGCTTCCCAAATCAATTTTAATAAAATTCCTTTGACCTCTAGCTAACTTTAGGGTGCTTCATCAGTTCAATTCAGTTCAGTCGCTCAGTCGTGTCCGACTCTTTGCGACCCCATGGACTGCAGCACGTCAGGCTTCCCTGTCCATCACCAACTCTCAGAGTTTGCTCAAACTCATGTCCATTGAGTCGGCCCATCCTCTGTCATCCCCTTCTTCTCCTGCCTTCAATCTTTCCCAGCATCAAGGTCTTTTCCAATGAGTCAGTTCTTCGCATCAGGTGGCCAAAGTTTCGAGTTTCAGCTTCAGGGTGCTTCATAGGGATCCTGAAACACCCCAAAGGGAGATATTAAACTAATTAGGTTCACTTGGTATGCTATACTATAAGGGAAGTGTTGTCAGATGAGTAATGTTTTAAGTTACATTCTGTGGTAAATGATACAGATATTCTAGAGATCATATGGAGTTCCAAAAAATCTGATGTGTCCTGGTAGAATATTATCAGTCATAATTCTAGTTATTTTCTGAAAGTGTTACATGACACCGATTGCACTGTAATCAGATTTAAATGTGCCTCCTTAAGTCTTTTGTAGACAGTTATGGCTCTCTCTAAAGTCTCTGCAAAAATGTCTCCTCTTCAAGATTTATAAAAAGGACTTTTGAATAAATGCAAGTTTCTGACTTTCAGACCATAATGCTGAACTGGGTAAGAAATTAAAAGATTCTAGTGGGAAATCTGATGGCTTCACAAAGACTAACAAAATGACTGAATTAACTAGTGAATATGTTCATAACTTTTATGGTTTCTATGTAAAAAATTACTGGTTTAAATCTGTGTTTTCCAGGTGTAAGAAGAACCTTCTTCAACTATTTATGACTTGCAGTAGTTTGGTAGATTATATCTTTCATGAGCGGAAATGTAGCATTTATCTTTTTCTCTCTACCTGGTTAATCCTGCCAGTAACATATGCTTATCTCATATATTAAACCATGCATAAATGTGCATGGCCAGTACAATGGAAATGTAGGTAGCTCATTAAAACAGTTGGGGCTCCTTTGGTCACGTGATTACCGCAACTGGATTGCAATTAGTTACACTAATCATTATTTAAATTTGTTCTTTGTTTTCAAATTCTGCTTTGTGTCTCCCTGCTGCACTATGTCATTGTCAGCGTTACTAACTGCATTACTTACATTCTGTCTAATTAGTTATCTCTTGCAGTAACCAATGTGTAATCAGGCCTCCAACAAAACTTCCATAGCTAAACATTTTGAGGAAATCAAATTTATGACATAAAATAATTGTAATAGTGTGATTCTAGGCATAGGAAGAAGGAACAAGGAAAATATCTCCTGGATTATAGTTAGACAGAATCCAGAGAATTTTCATTGTTGATGGGGTTTGGTCCAAAGCTTAACACCTGGAATGGCATACCAAGAATTTTACCTGAACTGGGATGAACTTGTCAGCACCATGGGACAAAAGTTGATCATGAAATATCTCCCAAATAATGGTCAAACTCCTGACCACAATGGGAAGAGCTGAAAAATGGAATTAGCAATTGCAGCTCTCCAGTGTGAGCCGGTAAGCCCTGAGGAAGGACTGCCAGCTAGCAGCCACTAGACTGCAGCCACTCTCTATGGTGAACCCTGAGAAAACTCTGAGAGTGCAGGACTACAGGCCCTCAGATAGCTGAGGTATATACCAGGAAAATAATTTTAATGAGCTCTGACTCTTGCATCTTCCCATACACAGGAAAGAACTAAATTCCTTAACTTGAAATGCTGCCTCCTGGGTTTGAAGTTCAGTATTTCTAAGTATACATCCTAACATTTGGAACACTGGAACTAATGGTAGTTGCCCCAGAAAGATCCATCTGTTGAAGCAGAATGCCTATCATCCCCTTTTCCCCACAAGTTTGTGGAATGGATTTTGAGAGTGGGAAATTGTTGCAGGGAGAAGCCAATTCTGACTCCATATTGGAAGCTCTTTCTTTGACTTGCTTTTCATTGCTTTTGTTATTACAATTATACATACTGACCTGCCTCAAAAGACCCTGTCCCTCTGCCTGTTTGTTAAACTAAAGAGCCTTTGTTCAGCTCATAGAGAATCTGACCCTGTCCACCAGTGAATAGCTACAACTAAAAGAAGAAATTAATACACCACTTCCAAAGGCTCACCCTTTCTGGAGACATTTTGCAAGACTGCAGACCATTTTTACTTTATTTCTTCACTGTTTCTCCTTCTCTATTCTGCCTTTTGACTTCAGTCCCTCATTGTTTCTCTCTCTCTGACTCTATAAAAGAACCTGGCATCCAGACTCCAAAAGATGGTTACTCTGAGACATTCAGTTCACTCACTCAGTCATGTCTGACTCTTTGCGACCCCACAGACTGCAGCAAGCTAGGCTTCCCTTTCCTTCACCATCTCCCAGAGCTTGCTCAAACTCATGTCCATCCAGTTGGTGATGTCATCCAATCATCTCATCCTCCATTGTCCCCTTCTCCTACTGCCTTCATTCTTTCCCAGCATCAGGGGCTTTTCCAATTAAGACATGAGTCTGCCATCTTCTCAGTCAGCTGGCTTTCTGAATAAAGTCATATGCCTTGCCTCAACACATCATTTCTTGGATTCACTGGCCTGTCATGTGGTGAGGGGAGCAAACTTGGACTCAGTAACAGTATGATCACTTAGCAGCTATTTTTGTGCCTTTAGCAAGATTGGAAGATGTTATTTCTCACATTGAAGCCCTAACAGAATTCACTCAAAAGGCCTGAAATGATAGCGAACAGGCTGTTAGCCTACTAAATTCTGAAGGTCTCTGTGATGAAAAAAGCTGTCTTACAAAATCGTCTCTATAATTCAAACTGAATATTGTGTTTACATAACAGATGAATCCTCTAATGCAACACATTTAATGACTCACATGAAAAATCAGATTGCTGCCTTAGATGATCCACTTTCTAGCCTTGGTGATCTTTTGGGAAGATGATTTGGTCATGGCTTAAGTCCCTATGTGTAACTTTAATTACATTATTAGCTGCATTACTTGTAATTTGCTCCTTTCATAGGGTTATTATCTCCTGTATTACACAACGTATATCCAGACCCCTGGCTAAATTAATGATAGCTAAATATCTTGAAGAAATAGACCACATTCATTACATAGGATAATTGTAATAGTGTGATTCTAGGTATGGGAAGAGGCAACAAGGGAAATACGTCCTGGATCCTATTAGGTTAGATGATAGAGGATCCAGAGACTCTTTTATTATCTATCAATGGGCCTAATCCAGAAATTAACACCCAGGGTGACATCAATGAGAGCTTTCACCTGATCTGGGATGAGCCTCCTAGGACCATGGGAACAGCAACAACAAATGGTCATGAAATGTCTCCCAATATGGTCGAATTTCTGACCATGGGGAGGGACTGTGAAGTGAAAATTTCTGTGAAATGAAATATTTTCTCCTTTACCAGTGAACAAGCCATGTCATAGCTATTAGGGATTCTAGCCTTCCAAATGCAAATTTCTGAGCTCAGGAGGAACAATACCCGCTATTCAACAGCCTCAGCTACTTCCTCCCCAGTAAGCACTGAGGATCTGAGGGGACTTGAGAGGCAGCCATCCACCACATCTTCCACCCCTTATGGTAAATGAGGAATTAGGACGTGAACAATTGAAAAGCAGGATTTGGTCCCATATAGCTGAGATGCATATGAAAGAATGATTTCAGTAAGCCTGGATGCTTGCATCTTCCAAAAATGAAGATCTCTCTTTATGCAAGAGATCTGATTTTCCTTAATTAATAGTAATCTTTTGATATTCAGGTTACCTGTCCCTTGTTGCAAACTTCTATACAGCCTGGCTCTTTCCCCCAGCCTCCTCTGCAACAGCTTTTTTGGGGTTGCCCAAGATACCTTCTGGGCTTGGAGTCCTCATAATTTTCACCAAATAAACCTAACTCTCAGTGTTTAGGTTGCACATATTTTTTCAGCCAACAGTACCCACTCCCAGTTGCAGGGGTCTGCAGTGTGAGTGTGTGTGTGGTGGGGATGGGACTTTGCACCTAAGCTAGATGAATGGGAGCTCCTTTCACCTGAGCTCAGAAAGTAACTTTCCCTTTGTCCCCAGAACTGAGGCTGCCATGTCTCCACCCAGGGGAGAAGCTGGTATGAGTGAATGAAGCCAACACAGGCTCCTATATAGATGGAGAGGGAGAGGGTAACAGGCAGGAAGGCCAGAGGTCCCCAAGCGGCAGGAGGAAATAAACTGAAAGTGCGGACTTTTTTATCTTCTCTACACAAAATTAAGAGAGGCTTCTTTTAATTCTCTGTTGACAACACCTGGTTCTGCCTTGAGCTAACCAATGTATTTTTCTTATGGAAATGTTTTTCTTAAGCTATGTTAAGGAAACTATGTATTTGCTTTGAAATTTGCCTTTCTTCGAAATGGTTCCACTTAATACTAACTTTTTTCTTTTCTCAAACCTTGGGCTGATAATGAATGGCACAACAAATCAGTATTCCTGTCAATTGTTTTCAATTGTTTTATGGCCGGGGGATGGGGGGGGGAATGACACACCCCATGCCATCCTTTCTCCCACAAGCATATTGTGAGAGAGGGGCCTGGTGAGACTCCCTCAGGATGATACACCCCGTGCCATCCTGTCTCAAACATGTGGATTGTGGGGGAGGGGCCTGGTGAGACTCCCTCAGCCTCGAGGTGTCTCTCTTATCTGATTAATAGCTTTCTAACCGACAGGAAACACCCTGCTAAAAACTACGGGGGGGGGGGGAGGGGAGGGGCACTCTTTCTGTCCCCTTCTGATGTCTATGTCGGAAGCTTTCCATGTCTCTATTATACTTTAATAAAACTTTGCTACACAAAAAGCTCCAAGTAGTCAAGCTTCATCTCTGATCCCAGACGGAAATCCTCTCCTCAGCGATCATGAATCCTGGTGTAACACATGGCTTGCAGCAGCAACCTTTCAAGAGGAAGGGAGGAGAGACCATGTGTTAGTGTTCCTGTCGTTGGTGGGGCTTCACTGGTGGTTCAGATGGTAAAGAATCTGCCTGCAATGCACTTACAAGTGGTACCCTGATTCAATGATAAAAAAAAAAAAAAGAAAAATGAAAATAGAAGTACCAGACAACCAAGCAATCCCATGCCTAGGCATATATTCAGAGAAAATAATAGCTCCAAAGGGTACATGCACCCTGATATTCATTGCAGGACTGTTTACAATAGTCAAGACATGGAAGTAACCAAAATATCCATCAACAGAGGAGTGGATAGAAAAGATGTGGTACATATATACAATGGAATATTACTGAACCATAAAAAGGATGGAAATAGTGCCATTTGCAGAGACATAGATGGACCCAGAGACTGTTATACAGAGGGAAGTAAAGAAGTCAGAAAGAAAAAAACAAATATCATATAATGCTGCTTATATATAGAATCCAGAAAAATGGTAGAGATGAACTTATTTTCAGAACAGAAATAGAGTCACAGATGTAGAAAACAAACTTATGGTTGCCAAGGGGGGATTACAGGGGTGGATGAATTGGGAGATTGGAACTGATATATGTAGATAGATAGATAGATATAGGTATAGCTATAGATATACTATTATGTATAAAATAAGGGATTTGATTTAGGTCATACATGAATGGTCTAGTTGTTATCCCTACTTTATTCAGTTTAAGTCTGAATTTGGCAATGACTATACAGTGGAAGTGAGAAATAGATTTAAGGGACTCGATCCGATAGACAGACAGCCTGATGAACCATGGACGGAGGTTCATGACATTGTACAGGAGACAGGGATCAAGACCATCCCCATGGAAAAGAAATGCAAAAAGGTTGTCTGAGGAGGCCTTACAAATAGCTGTGAAAAGAAGAGAAGCAAAAAGCAAAGGAGAAAAGGAGAGACATTCCCATTTGAATGCAGAGTTCCAAAGAATAGCCAAGAGAGATAAGAAAGCCTTCCTCAGCAATCAATGCAAAGAATAGACGAAAACAACAGAATGGGAAAGACTAGACATCTCTTCAAAAAACTAGATATACCAAGAGACCATTTCACGCAAAGATGAGCTCAATAAAGGACAGAAATGGTATGGACCTAACAGAAGCAGAAGATATTAAGAGGAGGTGGCAAGAATACACAGAAGAACTGTACAAAAAAGATCTTCACGACCCAGATAATCACAATGGTGTGATCACTCACCTAGAGCCAGACATCCTGGAATGTGAATTCAAGTGGGCCTTAGAAAGCATCACTATGAACAAAGCTAGTGGAGGTGATGGAATTCCAGTTGAGCTATTTCAAATCCTGAAAGATGATGCTGTGAAAGTGCTGCGCTCAATATGCCAGCAAATTTGGAAAATCAGCAGTGGCCACAGGACTGCAAAAGGTCCACTTTCATTCCAATCCCTAAGAAAGGCAATCCCAAAGAATGCTCAAACTACCGCACAATTGCACTCATCTCACATGCTAGTAAAGTAATGCTCAAAATTCTCCAAGCCAGGCTTCAGCAATACGTGAACCGAGAACTTCCAGATGTTCAAGCTGGTTTTAGAAAAGGCAGAGGAACCAGAGATCAAATTGCAAATATCCGCTGGATCATCAAAACAGCAAGAGAGTTCCAGAAAAACATCTATTTCTGCTTTACTGACTATGCCAAAGCCTTCGACTGTGTGGATCACAATAAACTGTGGGAAATTCTGAAAAATCTGGGAATATCAGGCCACCTGACCTGCCTCTTGAGAAACCTGTGTGCAGGTCAGGAAGCAACAGTTAGAACTGGACATGGAACAATGGATTGGTTCCAAATAGGAAAAGGAGTATGTCAAGGCTGTATATTGTCACCCTGCTTATTTAACTTATATGCAGAGGAAATCATGAGAAATGCTGGGCTGGAAGAAGCATAAGCTGGAATCAAGATTGCCAGGAGAAATATCAATAACTTCAGATATGCAGATGATACCACCCTTATGGCAGAAAGTGAAGAGGAACTCAAAAGCCTCTTGATGAAATTGAAAGAGGAGAGTGAAAAAGTTGACTTAAAGGTTAACATTCAGAAAACTAAGATCATGCCATCTGGTCCCATCACCTCATGAGAAATAGATGGAGAGACAGTGGAAACAGTGGCTGACTTTATTTTGGGGGGGCTCCAAAATCACTGCAGATGGTGACTGCAGCCATGAAATTAAAAGACACTTACTCCTTGGAAGGAAAGTTATGACCAACCTAGATAGCATATTAAAAAGCAGAGACCAAAATAAAATAAAATTAAAAGCAGAGACATTACTTTGCTAACAAAGATCCGTCTAGTCAAGGCTATGGTTTTTCCAGTGGTCATGTATGGATGTGAGAGTTGGACTGTGAAGAAAGCTGAGCGCCGGAAAATTGATGCTTTTGAACTGTGGTGTTGGAGAAGACTCTTGAGAGTCCCTTGGACTGTAAGGAGATCCAACCAGTCCATCCTAAAGGAGATCAGTCCTGCGTATTCATTGGAAGGACTGATGCTGAAGCTGAAACTCCAATACTTTGGCCACCTTATGCAGAGTTGACTCATTGGAAAAGACCCTGATGCTGGGAGGGATTGGGGGCAGGAGGAGAAGGGGCCGACAGAGGATGAGATGGCTGGGTGGCATCACCGACTCGATGGACATGAGTTTGAGTAAACTCCGGGAGTTGGTGATGGACAGAGAGGCCTGGTGTGCTGCGATTCATGGGGTCGCAAAGAGTCAGACACGACTGAGTGACTGAACTGAACTGAACTGATGTATAAAATAAACAACTAATGAGAACCTACTCAGAACCTACTCAGCACAGGGAACCCTGCTCAGTGCGCTGAGGTTGAAAGGTTGTTGCTGAGCTGTGAAGGACACCAGGATCCTTGGCCACTGGAGGAGAGGAATTCAATCCGGGGCCAGTGACGAGTCTTGATAGCTCAGAGCTTTTGTGTGATAAAGTTTTATTGAAGTATAAAAGACATGGAGAAAGCTTCTGACACAGACATCAGAAGGGGACAGAAAGAGTGCCCCCACCCCCAGCTAGTCTTTAGCAGAAAATTATATAGCTACTAGCAGGCTGCTATTTAGAGAAAGGAAATGTCTCAAAACTCGGAGACTGGCACAGACCCTCATCCACAACATGCATTTTGAGGTAACATTGGAACAAGGTGAGTTGTCCCAGGCCATAAAATGATTGACATGAATCTTTAAGAAAGGCAGGTTTCCAAGCAAATACGTTGTCTCCATTCACATGGCTTAAGAGACCATTTGCATGAATAAAACATACTGATTTGTCAAGTTGGTTCTGAGTCTTAGGCAGAACCGACTTGAAGACAGACAGAGTCTAGGGTAAATACATAGTTCATTAACATAGCTTAAGAAAAATATGTCCATAGAAAAACACATCGGTTTGCTCAAGGTTTGAGAAAAGTAAAGTTCAGGTGAAACCAGATGTTGTCATGGCAACACAGAATTTTAAAGGAAACCTTTGAAATTTGTATAGAGAATGGAAAAAAATATGACACTTGTTTGTTTCCTCCTGCCACTTAAGAGAGAGATTTTTAAAAGTCTGGTGCTTGCAGCCTATTTCTTCCATTTGGAGACCTATAGCCTTCCTGCCTGTTACCCTCTCATTCCCCACTTTTCTTTTAGGAGAATTATGATGCCTAGGGAAAGGGACATCATTCTCATTCCATAACTGCCTCCGAGCTGATAAGGGGGTGTCATTCCTAAATTTGTGAGGCAACATTTTTTCCTAACCCTCATATTGAGGGTCTCTGATCCATGGGCCCCAGGAGGTAGTTGGAGGAAGCCACCACAATCACAGGAGTTTGAGCAGCCATTTGTAACTTAAAAGCCTTCATGCAACTTGAAACAAATCCAGCTACACAGTTACAGATGCGGGGAGCAAACAGCAAAAACAGAACAATCAGCAAAGTTAAAAGTCAAATTATGTCCACAGTTAAGGTACAGAGTGTTGCACCAGTCCATCTTTGGTTTGTTAGATGTCATCAGATTAAGAAGAGGCATCACATATGATTGTTATTGTCAAAGGTAGTCTCAGACTTAGAGAAAGTCCTTTCTTGAAGTGGAGATGCCCAGCACGGGAAGCCTTCCACTGATGAAGAGGGGAGCACTCCACAGACCCAGCAGTTAGACTGACTGTGGAAAGCAGCATAGGAGTGAGCCCAAGACAGGAAGGCATTGTCCTGAGGCTCAAACGGCAGACTCAGGATTTTTGGAGAAAATCCAGCAGAAGGAGGCTCACATAGATTTTCAAGCCCATCTGAAATGTACAAAGTCAGAGCATAGAGAATAAAGACATAAAATGATGTCATTTAGTTTTGGTCAGGGTGCCACCTCTTAACTCAAGTGTGATGTACCCACGAATCAATTCCTGTCACTTTTGACAGCTGTGGGAGAAGAAAGAATAACCTGGTAAGGGCCTTCCCAGAGGGACTCAAGGGATATTCCCCCAGGTCCCAATGTTTTTATCAGGACCTCGGTTCCTGGCTCAAACAGAGGCATGTTTGACCCAGAGGCTGGGTCAGGAGTTACCTCCTGGAGTTCCTTTATGCCTGTTGAAAAGCTGAGAGCTGAGTTACATAATTAGTTAATTCCAAGGCTTCAGGGTAACAGGCAGGAAGGCTAGAGGTCTCCAAATGGAAGAAATAGGCTGCAAGCGCCAGACGTTCTTTTCTCTCTCTCTTAAGGGGCAGGAGTAAACAAGCTACAAGTGTCAGATTCTTTTCCTTTCCCTATACAAAATCCAAAGCTTTCCTTTAAAATTCTGTGTTGCCATGACAACATCTGGTTCCACCTGAACTTAATTTGTCTCAAACCTTGAGCTAACCAACGTGTTTTTCTTATGGACATATTTTTCTTAAGCTATGTTAATGAACTATGTATTTACCCTAGACTCTGTCTGTCTTCAAGTCAGTTCCGCCTAAGACTCAGAACCAACTTGACAAACCAGTATGTTTTATTCATGCAAATGGTCTCTTAAGCCATGTGAATGGAGACAACGTATTTGCTTGGAAACCTGCCTTTCTTAAAGATTCATGTCAATCATTTTATGGCCTGGGACAACTCACCTTGTTCCAATGTTACCTCAAAATGCATGTTGTGGATGAGGGTCTGTGCCAGTCTCCAAGTTTTGAGAAATTTCCTTTCTCTAATTAGCAGCCTGCTAGTCAGTTCAGTTCAGTTCAGTCACTCAGTCGTGTCCAACTCTTTGCGACCCCATGAATCGCAGCACACCAGGCCTCCCTGTCCATCACCAACTCCCGGAGTTTACTCAAATTCATGTCCATCGAGTCGGTGATGCCATCCAGCCATCTCATCCTCTGTTGGCCTCTTCTCCTCCTGCCCCCAATCCCTCCCAGCATCAGGGTCTTTTCCAATGAGTCAACTGTTCGCATGAGGTGGCCAAAGTACTGGAGTCTCAGCTTCAGCATCAGTCCTTCCAATGAATACGCAGGACTGATCTCCTTTAGGATGGACTGGTTGGATCTCCTTGCAATCCAAGGGACTCTCAAGAGTCTTCTCCAACACCACAGTCCAATAGCATCAATTGTTCGGCACTCAGCTTTCTTCACAGTCCAACTCTCACATCCATACATGACCACTGGAAAAATCATAGTCTTGACTAGATGCAACTTTGTTGGCAAAGTAATGTCTCTGCTTTTTAATATGCTATCTAGGTTGGTCATAACTTTCCTTCCAAGGAGTAAGTGTCTTTTAATTTCATGGCTGCAATCACCATCTGCAGTGGTTTCAGAGCCCAAAAAAATGAAGTCTGACACTGTTTCCACTGTCTCCCCATCTATTTCTCATGAAGTGATGGGACCAGATGCTTTGATCTTAGTTTTCTGAATGTTAACCTTTAAGTCAACTTTTTCACTCTCCTCTTTCAATTTCAAGAGGCTCTTTAGTTCCTCTTCACTTTCTGCCATAAGGGTGGTGTCATCTGCATATCTGAGGTTATTGATATTTCTCCTGGCAATCTTGATTCCAGCTTGTGCTTCTTCCAGCCCAGCATTTCTCATGATGTCCTCTGCATATAAGTTAAATAAGCAGGGTGATAATATACAGCCTTGACGTACTCCTTTTCCTATTTGGAACCAGTCTGTTTTTCCATGTCCAATTCTAACTGTTGCTTCCTGACCTGCACACAGGTTTCTCAAGAGGCAGGTCAGGTGGCCTGGTATCCCCAGATCTTTCAGAATTTCCCACAGTTTATTGTGATCCACACAGTCAAAGGCTTTGGCATAGTCAATAAAGCAGAAATAGATGTTTTCCTGGAACTCTCTTGCTTTTCAATGATCCAGAGGATATTTGCAATTTGATCTCTGGTTCCTCTGCCTTTCCTGAAACCAGCTTAAACATCTGGAAGTTCTCGGGTCATGTATTGCTGAAGCCTGGCTTGGAGAATTTTGAGCATTATTTTACTAGCATATGAGATGAGTGCAATTGTGCGGTAGTTTGAGCATTCTTTGGGATTGCCTTTCTTAGGGATTGGAATGAAAGTGGACCTTTTGCAGTCCTGTGGCCACTGCTGATTTTCCAAATTTGCTGGCATATTGAGTGCAGCACTTTCACAGCATCATCTTTCAGGATTTGAAATAGCTCAACTGGAATTCCATCACCTCCACTAGCTTTGTTCGTAGTGATGCTTTCTAAGGCCTGTTATGCCCGATGTCCGAATCCCCAAGCAGGAAGAGAGAAGGCTTCCAAGACAATGCAACTCTCAGGAAGGGAAGTTTATTACTGACTCGAGCCAGGACTCTCCGCCCGCAACCAACGCAGTGGTGCGGGTCAGAGAGCCCCGAGCCCAAGCTGTTACACAAATTTATAGGGTGAGAAGCAGATTGGTTACACGTTTGCAAAGCAATTTCATTGGTCAATACTTTCACGTGCGCGGGACTTTCCTGGGGGTTTCCGCCCCGTTCCTAATTTCCTAATTGGCAAACATCGGTGAAAGCTAATTGGTCCTAATTGGCAAACAGTGGTCATTGTTCAGCGAAAGCTACCTGATAGTAGGAAGGCCTACTCCTAATCTAAGTTGCGTTACTTCTGCTCGCCTCACAAGGCCCACTTGACTTCACATTCCAGGATGTCTGGCTCTAGGTGAGTGATCGCATCATTGTGATTATCTGGGTCGTGAAGATCCTTTTTGTACTGTTCTTCTGTGTATTCTTACCACCTCTTCTTAATATCTTCTGCTTCTGTTAGGTCCGTACGATTTCTGTGCTTTATCGAACCCATCTTTGGGTGAAATGTTCCCTTGCTATCTCTAATTTTCTTGAAGAGATCTCTAGTCTTTCCCATTCTGTTGTTTTCCTCTATTTCTTTGCACTGATTGCTGAGGAAGGCTTTCTTATCTCTCCTGGCTATTCTTTGGAACTCTGCATTCAAATGGGAATATCTTTCCTTTTCTCCTTTGCTTTTCGCTTCTCTTTGTTTCACAGCTATTTGTAAGGCCTCCTCAGACAATCATTTTGCCTTTTTGCATAGTAGCTATATAATTTTCTACTAAAGAATAGCTGGGGTTCGGAGCGCTCTTTCTGTCCCCTTCTGATGTCTGTGTCAGAAGCTTTCTCCATCTCTTTTATACTTCAATGAAACTTTATCACACAAAAGCTCTGAGCTATCAAGACTCGTCACTGGCCCCGGATTGAATTCCTCTCCTCTGGAGGCCAGGAGTCCCAGCGTCTTTCACGGCTCTGCACCAACATTTAATCTTGGGGGCTCATCTGGGATTCTTCAGGACAGGGTAAGGACACTTGGAGCTCTAGTTCTTTGTTCTCCTAGCAAACACGTTTTGTGCTGTACTTTAATAACTCTGTGGTGTGCTTGTGTGTGTGATTGGTTGAAAGAGACAGACATGTGGGAAGCAAGGGCTGTATCCTAAACTGCGGTTCCATGGTAACCTCATAAGGCTTATGGCAGAAACCCTGTCAGGAGCTTATACCAACCTGCTAATGTCAAGAGGCACCCAATGTCTCCTTCAGGGAATGGCCAGAGATGGACGAAGCATGAGGACCGAACTCTCCTCTCTCGGTCAAACTTTCCAGTCTCTTGACCATTTCATAACTTTCTGGAAATTAGAACTACTAACCTAATCTGTCAGACTTTTGAAGGACTTGTAGCTATGCTGTTACTGTGCACTGTTACTTAGGTCCAAACTTGGATTGGTAGTCAGGAAGAGTCTAGCCTTGCTAGGAGTCGAAAGTTTGGAAGGAGGTGGAGCTCTAGCTCCAAGAGCATCTCATGGGTTAAAGGTTATTCAGATTGGAAGTACAATGGGCTTCTTCCCTCGGTAACGCTAGCTCTTAATGGACCAGAGGAGGCTCTCCAGTGGCTTTTGTCCCAACTCCTTAGACAGTCTTTCTGTGGACTCTGTGGGAATGAACTGGAAGGACTGACCCTAATACCTTGAGGACAAAAATCACTTTTTCCTCACTGGCCAGCTCTTCACCATCTCTTTTGCTATCACTTACACTGGTGTGGTGATGCTCAGAAGGCACATCTTGACTTTATGTTCGTAATGGTCTTAGTGTGGTCAGGAATATACTCAGGGTTATGCACAGGCACTTAGGAGACAAGTGTTTCCCCTAGAGGTCTTAGCTTTGGAGGAATTCCAGAGGTTACTCTGATTACGCCTCAGGTGGCATCAGAGGCAGGCAAAGGTTTAATGGTGAGAAACTGGGTATTAGTCTGGGATGCCATCAGGTCTACCCCTGATGCATCTCCATGCTGCCCCAGGGTAAGAACCGGGAGGGACAGTAGTGGCACAGCTGTGTCGGTAAGAAACAGGTTAACTCTGGCCAGGGAAGGAAGCTTAGGTGGAAGACCTGTCTCCACCCCCATCTAGAGCAGGGAGGGGCACCTCTGGTAGAAAGATGGTGCTGGCTGCTTTTTTCCTCTCTTACAGATGGGAGCTAAAAATTTCAGCCTCACTCCTTTGAAAAATTGGGATAGATTTGATCCCCAGAGCTTAAAGAAGACATGCCTGATCTTCCTATGTGATACTGCATGTCCATGGTATCCACTGGAGGATGGTGAATGGTGGCCGGTTAGAGGATCTCTTAATTATAATACTGTTTTACAATTAGATAGGTTCTGTAGAGAACAAGGGAAATGGGTAAAACTAGCATGTGTGTTGCCCTTTTTCTCTCTGTGAGACATGCCAGATTTATGTCCTAAGGGTATAGATTCAGGTATGAAACCTTCAGCTCCCTCCTGTCCTCCTGCTTTACCCCTATACCCAGGGCTCCAAACTGAGCAAACTGAAAGTCAGGGAACCACCCCCCTCCTCCCACCCCCCACCCCCAGGAAAGGTTGCCTTGGTCCTGGTAGAAACTCAAACAGAAATTCAAGTTGCCTTGGTCTCGGTAAAAACCCAAACTGAGATTCAAACTGCCCAAGTAGAGGTCCAAACAACCCCGGTTTCAGTACGACCTCAGACTATTCTGATTCCAATAGAAACTCAGACAATCAAGGTAAGAAAGCTCAGACAACCAAAACTAAGGGTGAAATACAGGATGAGATGGAGGACAGGAGACAAAGAGATAAATAAAAGCAGGTTTCTCCAACCTATCCCTGGGATCATTTGTGCAGAGCAGCCAGAGAGGCTGGGGAACAACTGCACAAGCTGTTGCCTCTTCATGAAGCATCCACCAGGAAAGATAATCAATCTATTAGAGCTAATAAGCCCTTTTCTTATCAAGAAATAGAAAGAATCAAGGAGGATCTGTGAGACTATTTAGAGGACCCAGAAAAATATATTAGAGACTTCAAGGGTATTGCACTGCTTTATGACCTTACTTGTGATTTACCTGGGACAGACGCTGACTCCCAACTTAAAAACTCGAGTTTTGGGGAAAACTTTTGCCTATGGAGATGAACGGCTTGGTAATGAATCAGTAGGGAAGCAGAAGGATGAGATAGCCAACCTCCCCCTGGGAATCAGGTGGTCCCAACTATAGAACCAGACTGGGACTACAACACAGCTAAAGGAAGATGGGATCAGAGTTATTCTGTCAGATGTGTTCTTGAAGGACTCAGACAAGCCCATGTTAAGACTTTAAAATGTGCCAAATTGACAAACATAAAATAGAAAGAGAAGGAAACACCTGGTAAATTCCTAGATAGACTGAGGGAAGCCCTTCACAGATTCACTGAGATTGATCCCAAAAGTGAAGGGGGAAGAGTGATCTTAAAAGATAGATTTCTCACTCACTCATCTCCAGATATTTGCCATAAACTATTAAAACAGGTGTACGGACTAAACCAGTCTTTAGATAATCTGTTGCAGCTGGCTCAGACAGTCTATTAGAGCAGGGAGTATGAGAAAAAGAAAGCCAGAAAAAGACAAAGGAACAGCCAGTAATGGCTGTCAGAACTGTTCTTAAACAGCCTGAGAAAAATGCCAGGAGGGACCTAGGTGAAAAGGGGTGGGCTTGCTATTACTGTGGAAAGGAGGGGCACCTCGAGTGGGATTGCCCTCAGGCATCTAAGCCACTCCCGGCTCCATGTCTGGTCTGCACGGGACCACACTGGAGGAAAGACTGCCCCAGAGGCATAGGTCTCAGGGGCCTAACTCTCAAGACAGTCAGGACTGAAGGTGCCCGGGAGTCCCCACACAAGCTCCCATCCTAATAACACCTGATGAACCCCGGGTATTAATAACTTGGGGGGGGGGGTTAATCCATTGATTTCCTTTTGGACACTGGGGCAACTTACTCTGTGCTTACTGAAGCCCCTGGCCCACTTTCTCCCCAATCCACTTCAGTAATGGGACTGTCTGGATGAGCCAAATATTATTTCAGTCGTCCTCTAAGTTGTAACTGGGGCTCTGTGCTATTTTTCACACGAGTTTCTGATCATGCCAGAGTCTCCCTCACCCCTTTTGGGGAGGGATATACTGAGCAAGGTCATGCCTCTGTTTTCATGAATACGGAGCCCTAACTTTCTCTCCCTTTAATTGAACAAAATATAAATCCTAGAGTGTGGGCTGATGGGATAATCTGTGGGTCAAGCACAAAATGCTATTTCTGTAGTTGTCAAGCTCAAAGACCTGCACTTATTTCCACATCAAAAGCAGTATCCACTGAAACCTGAGGTTAAGGAAGGGCTAAAACCCATCATCAAGAATTTGAAGAAGCAGGGGCTATTAATTCCTTGTAACAGTCCATGCAACACTCCTATTTTGGGTGAAAAGAAGTCAAATGATAAGTGGAGACTAGTTTAAGATTTACAAATAGTAAATGAGGTTGTAGTTCCTTTACACCCCATGGTGCCTAATCCTTATACTCTATTGTCTGAAATTCTGAGTGAGCCAAATATTTCTCAGTAATTGATTTTAAAGATACCTTCTATTCTGTAACTTTGGCAGAGGAAGGTCAATTTCTATTTGCCTTTGAAGACCCTACTCAGCCAGCTTCTCGGTTAACCTGGACAGTTTTGCCTCTGGAATTCTGTAACAGCCCCCACCTATTTGGGCAAAGTGTGTCATGGGACCTTCAAAACCTTGATAGCTCCAAGGCAGTGGTGCCACAATAAGTAGATGATACTCTGCTCTGTGCTGAGACAGAGGAAGCTTGCTCAGAAGCCTCAGAAGACTTCCTAAAGTTTTTGGCTGGCTGTGATTATAAGGCTTCAAGGGAAAAGGCTCAGCTTCGTCAACAATCTGTTAAATATCTGGGCCTAATCATATCAGAAAGAACTAGGGCCATAGAGAGAGGACTAGGACCCTGAGAGAATTAAACCTATACTAAATCATCCCCTACCCATGACTTTGAGACATTTGAGAGGATTTTGGGGAATCACAAGCTACTGCTGCATTTGGTTTCTGGGTTATGGGGAACTTGCCCAGACTTTATACAAACTTATAACTGAAACTCAACAAGCCCAAACTGACAAACTGGTTTGGCCTCCAGATACTCAAAAGGCTTTTAAGGCTCTTCAGACTGCTCCCCTGCAAGCTCCTACTTTGACCTTGCCCACAGGATCAGAATTTAATTTGTTTGTCACTGAAAGAAAAGGTATGGCCTTGGGAGTTTTGACACATCCCTAAGGGCCTCACCAGCAGTGTATAGGATATCTGAGCGGAGAATTAGATGTATTGTCACATGGATGGCCACAGTGTCTAAGAGTAATTGCTGAAACTGCTTAGCACCTAAAACTCTTAAAATTATTAATGGGCAAAATCTTACTGTACTGACTTATCATGGGAGTGGAATCTTAAACTCTAAGGTTAATATTCGGATGACTGTTGGCTTCTTAAATATTAGTCATTGTTGTTACTAAGCTTAAAGTTCGTGGAAACTTAAATCCTGCCACTTTCCTTCCTGAGAAGGAAAATGAAACACCTGATCACGACTGTTCCCAGTTTCTAACTTTAAACTAGGCAGCTTAGGAAGATCTGATGATACCCCATTAGACAACCCTGACATGGAAATACTTACAGATGGCCGTTCTTCTGTTCAGGATGGGAAGAATAAAGCAGGTTACACCATGGTGATGGCTGAACAAGTTCTATAAGCAAACTCTCTCCCCCAGGGAACAAGTGCTCAGCTAGTGGAGCTCTAGAGTTAAGCAAAGGGCAACGAGTAAATATCTACACTGATTCTAAGTATGCTTGTTTGACTTTACATGCTCATGCTACAATATGGAAAGAAAGACAGTTTACAATGGCAACAGGAGAACCTATTAAGCATTTCAGAGAGATCGAGAGATTTTTGACGGCTGTATATTGTCCTAAAGAAGTAGCTGTTGTGCACTGCAAAGGGCATAGCAGGGACAGGAGTAAAGTAGCTGAAGGTAATCAGTTGGCTGACTGTCAAGCCAGAAAGGCAGCATTTTACGAAACCCCTTCACTGTAGATGCCTTTGATCAGGAACAGGAGAAACCACAATATACTGAGGAAGAATTAGAAAGATTTGAGAAAAAAGGAGCAAAGATTTCTGATAAAGGATGTTTACAGTCTGAGGATGGATGATTAATAATTCCTGAAAATGCTGAATGGAAAATTTTTAAAGGTTTACACAAGAGTTTTTCATTTAGGTGTTGAGAGTACTTACCAGCTGGCTTCTCAGGGTTTTTTGTTTGTTTGTTTGTTTAGGTAAAAATGTAATGAAAACTTTAAAGAACAGTATCAAAAGATGTGATGTTTGTCAGAAAAATAACCCAAAGACTGAAAAGCTAGCAAAATCTGGGTTACAACGAAGTGGAAAATACCCTGGAGAGGACTGGGAAATTGATTTTACACATATACCAAAAGCAAATGGATATTCTTGCGTACAAGTTTGGGTAGATGTTTTGAGGTTTTTCCCTGTTGTAAACAGGCTAAGGATTTTAATTCATGAAATTATTCCCAGGTTTGGGCTGCTGTAGAACCTTCAGAGTGACAATGGCTCTGCTTTTAAAGCTACTGTAACTCAGGGGGTGTCAAAAGCTCTAGGAATAAAATATCACTTACACTGTTCCTGGAGACCCCAATCATCAGGAAATGTTGAAAAATCTAATGACATTATTAAGAGACATCTGTGCAAATTAACTCAAGAGGCTTAAAGTTTTACCCATAGCGTTAATGAGGGCTTGAACTGACCCCAAAAAGGGGGGACTGTCCCCCTTTGAATGTATTTATGAAAGACCTTTCTTATACACAGACATTGTTAAAGACCCCTAGCCTTCCTGCCTGTTACCCTTTCAAGGTGATCTACTTGGGAAGGAAATCTAAGAAAGAGAGTATACATCTAACTGATTCACTTCGCTGTAGAGCAAGAATCTAACACATCACAAAACAACTATACTCCAATAAAAATTAAAGAAAAACTATTCATCATTGTAAAGAAGAAAAAAATCTTGTTCAGGCACTAATTTGTAAAGATTCCTTATTAAAGTTTCATGATTGAACACGACAATAAATAAATAAATGCTCTTTATGGTAAAAAGTCTGCCTGCAATGTGGGAGACCCAAGTTCGATCCCTGGGTCAGGAAGAGCCCCTGGAGAAGGGAATTGCTGCCCACTCCAGTATTCTTGCCTGGGAAATACCATTAACAGAGGAGCCTGGTGGGTTACAGTCCATGGGGTTGTGAAGAGTAGGACACAACTGATCAACTAACCCTGGTTTTTTAAATATACAGATATATATATACATATATATGAAAATTGAAGGCAGGAGGAGAAGGGGATGACAAAGGATGAGATGGTTGGATGGCATCACCGACTCAATGGACATGACTTTGAGGAAGCTCCGGGAGTTGATGATGGACAGGGAAGCCTGGCATGCTGCAGTCCATGGGGTCACAAAGAGTCAGACATGACTGAGAGACTGAACTGAACTGATATATATACATACATATATATATATGCATAACTGTACAACATATTATAAGTTATATGTAATTATATATGTTATAATAAATGTATGTAATAATAATTATATTAAAGATATACCACCAAAGATTAATTGTTAGAAATCTAGGATGGCTACTGTTAACAAAGTAAGTTTCAGAACAAGGATATTACCAAAGATAGAGATCTTTCATAATGATAAATATCAATTTACCAGGAAGACATAATAATCATAAATGTGCATACATTTGATAAAAAATGTTTTAACATTCATGAAGCAAAAACTGACAGATATAATGGAGAATTACACAAATTCACAATTATAGTTGGAAAGTTTTACACTCTAGCTCAGTAAATTATACAAACCAAGGTGAAACAAAAAACAGTAATAAGTGAATGCTTTTAACAGTATTATCAGCACACTTACTCTGCTGTTCACAGAGCACTATACCAAACAACTTTAGAACACATACTATCTTCAAGTGTACATGAAACATTCATCAGAATAAACCATGTGCTGGTCCATAAAACACTTACTAGTGCAAACGTTTTTCCTAACACTTTTCACTGAAACCATCCAGAGCATATACTACATATATGTATACATGTATACACATATATACAGAGCATATAGCACAGTGAAACTAAATTAGAAGTCAAAAACAAACAAAAAATCTCAAAATTTTCTAAATATTTTAAATTGATTAGAATTTTTCCAAGTAATGAGTGGGTCAAAATATGGAAAATTAGAAGATATTCAAACTGAAAGCTTAAAACAATGTCCAACATATCAATATTTGCAGGATGCAGCTAATACAGAGCTTGCAAGGACATTTAACACTCCGAATATTTGTTTGTAGGAGAATGAAGGTTTAAAAATCAATTTTGTTAAGTTAAGGCCTGCAAAAGTTAGGGGGGAAACAGCAATAAATGAGAAGGAAAGGGAGCTTGTTACTGGCCCCAGAGACCAATAAAACAGCAAATATATAAACAATAGAGAAGGCTTCCCTGCTGATTCAGGGGTAAAGGCTCACCCACAAAGCTGGATACCGCCTGCATTTCAGCAGACATGGGTTTGATCCCTGGGTCAGGGAAATCCCATGGAGAAGGAAATGGCAACCCACTGGAGTATTCTTGCCTGGGAAATCCCATAGACAGTAAAGCCTGGAGGGCTACAGTCCATGGTGTTGCCAGGGTTGGATGCAACTTAGTGTCTACACAATAGAAAAAATCAACAAACTGAAAGATGGTCCTTTGAGAGAGGAGCCAGCTTGAATGGGTCCCAGTGGCCAAATGTGGCAAGATTTGAGGAACAAAATGAATAATGGGTTAAGACTCACATAGGAAAAATAAACATCCATGAATCTGATATAAATAAGTATCTAAATATATAATTAAGTGAATAAGAAGGGGAAATGCTTTCTTATAGTAGAATTCTAACTCATAAATGAAGGAGGAATGATGGAAATGGAAAATCACTGCTTGGCAAGCACCACTGTAACAATCAAAGCAGGCAAGGAACCATTAAAGAGTGCTAAAAATTAATAATTTCAGTCTCCCCCAAGAAGATATATATTAATTACAAAGTAGAAAATAGTAGCTTTATAATGGAGAAATCTGGCAGACACCACCTTAACCAAGTGACCAAGGTTAACACTGTCAGTAACGAGACATGTCAAATCATATACCTCCTGATAAGGTCCACTGGGAACAATACAGCCACAATATAGGATGCAGCCCCTTGTCCACTCCACCCCCCACTCCACTGAGGTATGCATGCATGACTGCCACAGATGACATCAGGATGACTTTGTGTATCAGTCAGGACTTGATCAAAGAAACAGAACTAGCAGCAGATTATAAGGATTTTTTTTTTTTGGGGGGGGGTGGACCTTATGAAATGTGAGAGCTAAACAAATTAAATAAAGCCATTTCTTCTGTGCCCGGTGCTGGAATCTGAGATCAGCAGAGCAGGCAATTAGAAGAGAAGAGAACTGGAACAAGTGGGAAGCTGTGAGGATGGATTGGAGTGTATGAGAATGGGCCAGAACTCACACTGATCTTTCATTGTTTCCAAGCCTTGAGCTCTGATGATGAAAGTAACCTTCTGGATAAACTGGAATCCCTTCATCAGGGAGATAAGTGTGTACCTGGCCCAGGAGCCTGAGAAGCTAAAAGAGAATCTGTCAGGAGTGGAAAGAACTTCACCCTCAGGGAATCTACCCCTCTGCAAACAAGTGAACAAGCAGGAGGGGGCTCTGTGGGCTGCAACTGGGCATTGCATCTAAAGAATGTGACTGCTGCTTCATTTCCATGTCCACAGTCTCATGATACCCACAGTAATCTGGAACTGTGTGGCAATGGAAATTCTGGGAAACAGTTTTAGTTCAGCTAACTTGACATGATACAAATCCATCAGACTTCAACACAGAGAAGCCACTGTCTTGGTTTCCCTCCAATAGCTTGGGCTTCTATGCCAACTTGCAAGTCTCCTGGTCTGGACACAGTCACACAAACTGAAAATCCACAGTAAATGGGGTCCATCATCAGTTCTTGGTGAACAGCAGTATTCCACCTGTATCTACACTCCATATGCTTCCAAGGAAAACAATGACCTGAGGAAGACAACAGGCCATGTTACCAGGCCTGATTACTTTTGAACTCTGTGGGAGAAGGTGAGGGTGGGATGTTTCAAAAGAACAACATGTATATTATCTATGGTGAAACAGATCACCAGCCCAGGTGGGATGCATGAGACAACTGCTCGGGCCTGGTGCACTGGGAAGACCCAGAGGAATCAGGTGGAGAGGGAGGTGGGAGGGGGGATCGGGATGGGGAATACATGTAACTCCATGGCTGATTCATGTCAATGTATGACAAAACCCACTGCAATGTTGTGAAGTAATTAGCCTCCAACTAATAAAAAAAAATTAAAAGAAAAAAAAAAAAAAAAAGAAAGGGTCCAGACCTGTTATTACCTTTTCTCAAGGAAGTGCTCCCTCTTTTCCTCTGAAAAAGTGAAGTGAGATGGTTGTCATTTCTCCCTTGAATGTTTAGGATGATTTACCGCTTAAGCCAACAAAGCCTACAGTATTTTTTAGGGAGGTCTTAAATTATAGATTAAATCACTTTAATATTTAAACTCTTCATATTTTCTATTTATTCTTCTTTCTGTTTTGCTGAGTTGTGCTTTTTTCAGGGCCCTATCTTGTCTAATTTTCAAATTCGGTGTTGTAAAGGTTTTTTTGTTGTTCAGTTGCTAAGTCATGTTTGTGACCCCAGGGACAGCAGCACGTCAGGCTCCTCAGTCCTCCACTATCTCCTGGAGTTTGTTCAGATTCATGTCTGTTGAGTTGGTGATGCTGTCTAACCATCTCATTCTTTGCCAACCCCTTCTCCTTATGCCTTCAATATTTCCCAAAATCAGGGTCTTTAGCATGAGTCGGCTCTTCACATCAGGTGGTCAAAGTATTGGGGCTTCAGCATCAGTCCTTCCAATGAATATTCAGAGTTGATTTCCTTTAGGATTGACTGGTTTGGTTTCCTTGCAGTCCAAGCGACTCTCAAGCATCTTCTCTAACAAGCACCACAATTCAAAAGCATCAGTTCTTTGGTGCTCAGCCTTCTTTATGGTCCAACCCTCACATCTGTACATGACAATTGGAGAAACCATAGCTTTGACTATATGAATCTTTGTCAGAAAACTAATGTCTCTGCTTTCTAATACACTGTCTAGGTTTGTCGTAGCTTTCCTTCCAAGGAGCAAGCATCTTCTAATTTCATGGCCACAGTCACTGTCCACAGTGACTTTGGAGCCCAAGAAAATAAAATCTGTCACTGCTTCCACTTTTCCCCCATCTATTTGCCATGAAGTGACAGGACGAGTAGCCATGATCTTTGTTTTTTTAATGTTGAGTTGCAAGCCAGCTTTTTAATTCTCCTCTTTCACCCTCATCAAGAGGTGTTTTAGCTCCTTTTCACTTTTTGCCATTAGAGTGGTATCATCTGTATATCTGAGGTTGTTGATATTTCTCCTGGCAGTCTTGATTCCAGCTTGTGATTCATCCTGCCTGGCATTTTGCATGATGTACTTTACATATGAGTTAAATAAACAGGGTGACAGTATACAGCCTTGACGTCCTCCTTTCCCAGTTTGGAACCAGTCCGTTGTTTCATGTCTGGTTCTAACTGTTGCTTCTTGACCTGAATACAGGTTTCTCAGGAGGCAGGTAAGGTGGTCTAATATTCCCATCTCTTTAAGAATTTTCCACAGTTTGTTGTGACCCACACAGTCAAAGGCTTTAGTGTAGTCAATGAAGCAAAGTTGATGTTTTTCTAGAACCCCTTTGCTTTCTCCATGATCCAACAGATGTTGGCAATTTGATCTCTGGTCCCTCTGCCTTTTCTAAGTCCAGCTTGTACAACTTGAAGTTCTCAGTTCATGTACTTCTGAAGCCTAGCTTGAAAGATTTTGAGCATAATTGTGCTAGCATGTGAAATGAGCACAATTGTATGGTAGTTTCAACATCTTTGGCATTGGCTTTCTTGGGGATCTGGATGAAAACTGACCTTTTCCAGTCCTGTGGCCACTGCTGAGTTTTCCAAATTTACTGGCATATTGAGTGCATCACTTAAATAGCATCATCTTTTAGGATTTGAAATAGCTCAGCTGGAATTCTGTCACCTCCCTAGCTTTGTTTGTTATAATGCTTCCTAAGAACCACTTGACTTCACACTCCAGGATGTTTGGCTCTAGGTGAGTGATCACACCATCGTGGTTTTCTGGGTCATTACGATCTTTTTTATGTAGTTTGTATTTTCTTGCCAATCTCTTCTGCTTCTGTTAGGTCCATACCATTTCTGTCATTTTTGTGCCCATCCTTACATGAAATGTTCCCTTGATATCTATATAACATCATAACATCTTATGATACTTATAATGTCTAAAGAATATGAGATCCTACTATTTGTGACAATGTGAATGAAACTGGGGGAACTTTACACTAAGTTAAATGTCAGACACAGAAAGACAAATACTGGGACTTTCTTAGTAGTCCAGTCATTAAAAATCTGCCTTGCAATGCAGGCAACGAGGGTTTTAACTGTAGTTGAGGAACTAACATCCCATATGCCCCTGGCAACTGAACTCATGTGGTGCAACCAAGATCCCACTTGCTGCCTTCTGTTGCAACTAAGATCCCATGCAGCCAAAAATAAATAAATAAATATTTTAAAAATTATTAAACAAGAAAGACAAATACTGCATGACATCATTGACATGTGGAGTCTAAAAACACTGAATATCCATATCTTCATAAAGTTGAGCAATAGTACCAGAAGCAGGGAGGTGGTGGTGGAAATCAGACGTTGGTCAAGAGTACAAAGTTACAGTTAAGTAAGATGAACAGATCAGCATGCACATTATACTTAATTATATTGTATCAAATACTGGACAATTGCTGAGATTTCAGCACACACACACACAATGGTAACTATATGAGGAGATGAATATGTTAATTAGCTTAACTGTAATAATCATTTCACTATGATATACATTAATATTTCAAAACATCATATTAAAAAAACCCTGCTGGATTTTAATTGGGGTTACATTGAATCTATAGGTTAATTGGAGGAGAATTAATGTGTTAATTTGCAATAGGTCATTGCTAATATTATAATAATATAATAATATATAGGAATAAAATTGACTTTTTACTTGGATCTTTACTTTGACTTTTTACTGATATCCCACAAGCTTGCTAAATTCATTTATTAGTTTAAGTAACTTTTTTGTAGATTCTACCAGATTTTTACATAAATAGACATTAATGTGGTCTGTGAATAATGACAGTTTTACATCTCTTCCAATCTTTTCTTGCCTTACTGAATTGGCTAAAACCTCCATGGTAAGAAACTGAAAATTTTAGAATAGCAGAACTTTGTGGCTGTTTAACATACCCTTTCCCAGTTTCATCCTTGGAGTGGCAGCAGTTGAAAATAGCAATCTACACTCGCAGTCTGGTAGCCAGGAACACAGTGAACCTTGTTCCCAAGGATATGTGTTTGCTTGTTTTGACCTCTCTATGGAGTTCACTGAAGGACCAATGCAAAGCGCTTACCTTTGTTTTTCCACCTTCAAAATCTCGCTGGGTGGAGGAGTGGCTGCACTGAGGATATTTGTCAAAAACATTAAAACGTAAATGAGCAAAGTTGCTGACTGTCTGCTTCCTACCTGAGAGAAAAAGTAACAGTTGGGGCAAACAGTGGACATGCCAGAAACATGGGGGGAAAAGGATGAGAAATTCTGAAGAATGCTGCTGCTGCTGCTAAGTCGCTTCAGTCGTGTCCGACTCTGTGCGACCCCATAGATGGCAGCCCACCAGGCTCCCCCGTCCCTGGGAGTCTCCAGGCAGGAACACTGGAGTGGGCTGCCATTTCTTTCTCCAATGAATGAAAGTGAAAAGTGAAAGTGAAGTCGCTCAGTCATGTCCAACTCTTAGCGACCCCATGGACTGCAGCTTACCAGGCTCCTCCGTCCTTGGGATTTTCCAGGCAAGAGTACTGGAGTGGGGTGCCATTGCCTTCTCCAACTCTGAAGAATAAGGGCTTTGAAATTTTACCACATATAATGAGGGATCTAGGAAGACTTGTGCATACCCAAGGAAAGAGTCACGCTTAGAAAATCCCTGAGGGGCTTCCCTAGTGGTTCAGTGACTAAGATTCAGTGCTCCCAATGCAGGGGGCCCGGGTTCAATCTCTGCTCAGGGAACTAGATCCCACATGCTCCAGCTAAAAGGTCCAACATGCTGCAACTAATACCTGATACAGTGTAATTAATTCAAAAGAAAAACTCGATCTTTACAGATGTGGGAACAAGATGCCAGAGGAGCAGGTGGACATGGAATACATCTCCCTCCACGGATACATCAGGAATACACCTTCAGACACAGAAGTACATGCAGAACACCAGCTGGGAGTGGACAGGAGTACCTGACCAGTGGAAAAGGATATATAGAACCATGAAAAACTCAGTAGGATGAAGGGACTAGGAGGAAAATACAGGAGTGTTAATAGGACAGGACCTGCCATCGGCAGGTGGGGGAACTGAAGCAGGAGTCCGATCCCCACATAGGGGCAATTGCCTGAGTCAAAGGAGAAACATTAAGACTGAGAATGAAACAGCTTATCTGTGGCAGCCTAAACGGAATGAGAATCAGAACTTGGTGCAGCCATACATCCCCTAGAAGGCGCAGCAGCTGGGAGCTGGAGCTTAGGGATTGTGGAGCAATCCCAAGGCAGGGCTGCTGTGGAGAGATGGACTGAAGGGATGTGAGGGAGGAGACTGTGGTGGGAAATGCCTGTGGAGGAAAGCTGGGCAGCCATGGAAGCAAGGCAATACTGCTGACTCGTGCATAGCGGGGTGGAGCCATCACCATAGTCTCTCTCTCCCCACAATGCCAGCATCTGCAGCTGAACAATAGAGAGGCTGGCTCTTCAAGTGCCTGACACAGAGCTGCAGAGCAGGACCCCAGCCAGGGGGCCCCTGTAAGTGCCTGACGGCTGATCTACAGAGCAGGACCCCAGCCAGGGGGCTCCTGTAAGTGCCTGATGGCTCATCTGCAGAGCAGGACCCCAGCCAGGGGGCCCCTGTAAGTGCCTGACGGGCTCATCTGCAGAGCAGGACCCCAGCCAGGGGGCCCCTGTAAGTGCCTGAGGCGGAGCTGCAGAGCAGGACCCCAGCCAGGGGGCCCCTGTAAGTGCCTGACGGGCTGATCTGCAGAGCAGGACCCCCCAGCCAGGGGGTCCCTGTAAGTGTCTGACGCGGAGCTGCAGAGCAGGACCCCAGTCAGGGGGCCCCTGTAAGTGCCTGACGCGGAGCTGCAGAGCAGGACCCCAGCCAGGGGGCCCCTGTAAGTGCCTGACGGGCTCATCTGCAGAGCAGGACCCCAGCCAGGGGGCCCCTGTAAGTGCCTGACGCGGAGCTGCAGAGCAGGACCCCAGCCAGGGGGCCCCTGTAAGTGCCTGACGGGCTCATCTGCAGAGCAGGACCCCCCAGCCAGGGGGCCCCTGTAAGTGTCTGACGCGGAGCTGCAGAGCAGGACCCCAGCCAGGGGACCCCTGTAAGTGCCTGACGGGCTGATCTGCAGAGCAGGACCCCAGCCAGGGGGCCCCCCTCCGTGCCTGGTGCACCAAACAACAGAGAAGGACCCCAGGCAAGGGAGCGCTCTAAGTGCCTGAATGGGCGGAGCTACGGAGGAAGACTGGGCAAAGAGGCCTTCTGATCGCCAGCTACAAGAGGCTCAAAAACAGACTTCCATAGGGCCATCACTCCTGTGGCAGAGGCAGTCTGTATCCTGCACACTTGGCACCGCCAGGGTCCCCGCAAGCCAAGCTTCTCTGTCAGGGAGGGGGGTTCTCCAGGCAAGAATACTGGAGCCTATTGGCCAATACTGGCCATACCCTTCTAGAGCACTGTATTTCCTGCTGCCCTAGCTGCCAACCCCCCTCAGTACCTGGTGATGCCAGAACCCCTGCGACCCAAGCAGCTGCCCCACCTCCACACCTGGCCCTCACAAGGGCAAACCCAAGTCCTCCAGGGCAGCCTCAGGAGCAAACCCCAGTGGACGACCCACATGCAGAGGGGGAAATAAAACCACAGCTGAAACCCGGGGGCAGTGTGGCTAAGGAAGAAGACCCAAAACCTTCCCACCAGCTGTACAAGTGCAGATTAAATCCACATGATCAACTAGGCAGACTCTGTGTCTATAAGAGGTCATTGAGAGCTCCCACAAGAGAAACGCGCTAGTTCTGATAGCTGTGGGCATTGAAGGCGAGGACACACAGGAGTAGGAGCAGATTAGCGTCTGAGCTGCCCCCACAGCAGGTCCAGAGACCAGCACACTGTTGGAGGCCGTCCTAGGGAGGTGACGAGGACTGTGACTCCCAGCGAGGGAAAGGACTCTGACAGCAGTGACTCAAGAAAAACAGTTATTATTCTTATGTTTTGACTTGTTCTGTAGATTCTTTTGAATTTTTTTTCTTTTTTCATTTTCTTTTCTCCCCCTCCCACCCCACATTGTAGTTGTCGATTTTATTGGCACTATGAAATCTGATTAAGGTTTTGAGTGTTTTTTTCAGTCACACTGTTTATTGTTGTTATAAGCCTCTGCCTCTACATTGGGCTTTTGCAATTCTGTGGAGATTTCCTTTTTTTTTTTTTTTTTTCTTTTTCTTCCTTCTTCCTTTTTTTATAAATCTATTACTATTTTTTCTACATTTATTCCTTTGTTTGCTTTTCTTACTGTTCTTTTCCCCTTGCAGTTAATCTTTAAAGTATATAAATCTTTATCTACTTCTGTTTAACTTTGCATATATGTTCTTTCTATATTTATTTTCTTTCCTTTCCTCTCAACATATTTTTTAGTTTTGTTTTCATTGCTTTATTCCCCACTTAGCACCTTGTTTTAGTTTTGTTTTCCAGTTTGTGCTTTAGTTAGTTTTGCTTTTAATTGGTAGATATAATTTTTGGTTTCTTTTGTCCACTGGGTCAATCTATTGTACTTTATTTTTGTTGGACTGTTTTGGTTTTGCTAATGGGTGTATATGTATATGTGTGTGTGTTCCATTATTTTAATTATTATTTCCCTGATTTTGTAACTGCCATTTGTCTGGGGTTCATCTTTGGTTTCTTGCTTTGGGGTATTTGTTTTAATCTCAATGCTATAGCAAACAACTTGTGGAATCTTCATTCCTGACCAGAGATCAAGCCCTGAGCCTTTGGAGTGGGAGCACTGACTCCAAGACCCTAGACTACCAGAGAACTAACCCTAGGGAGTATCAGATAGTGAGAACTCCCACAAAGGAAAGCACTTGAATACAAGACCCACATCACCCAACCACCAGTAGCACCCTGTGCAGGACACCTCAGCCAAACAACAAACAAAACAAAAATACAAACCCAATCATCAGCAGACAGGATTATCACCTCACTCAGCCTTGCCCATCAGAGGAAAAACAAACAACAATAACAAAAAACTCAACATAAATCTCACCCTATACATAGTTCACACAAACCACTGGACCAACCTTAGGAGGGCAGAAACCAAAAGGAAGAAAGAATTCAACCCTGAAGCCTGGGAAAAGGAAACCTCAAACACAATAAGTTAAAAAAAAATAATGAAAAGGCAGAGAAATACTGCACAAATGAAGGATCAAACTAGAAACACAGAAGCCCAGATAAATGAAGAGGAAATAGGCAAACTACCTGAAAAATAATTCAAATTAATGATAGTAAAGATGATTAAAAAAAAAAAAAAAAAACCCTTGAAAACTGAATGGAAAAAAATGCAAGAGTCAATTAAAAAGACCTAGAAAAATTAAAGAATAAACATACAGAGACAAACAACACAATTACGGAAATTAAAATACTCTAGAAGGAATCAATAGCAGAATATCTGAAGCAGAAGGACGAATCAGTGAGCTGGATGATAAAATGATGGAAATAACTTATGAAGAGCAGAATAAAGTAAAAAGAATGAAAAGAACTGAGAATAGTCTCAGAGACCTGTGGGACAATATCAAACACACCAACATTCAAATTATAGGGGTCCCAGAAGGAGAAGAGAAAAAGAAAGGGTATGAAAATTTTTTTGAAGAGATTATAGTTGAAATTTTCCCCAAATGGAAAAGGAAATAATCAATTCCAAGAGGCACAAAGAGTCCCTTAGAGGATAAACCCAAGGAAAAACACACCAAGACACATACTAGTCATACTGACAAAGATTAAACACAATGAATATTGAAAGCAGCAAGGGCAAAGCAGCAAGTAACATACTAGGAAAAACCCACATGTTTAACAGTTGATTTTTCAGCAGAAACTGCAGGCCAGAAGGGAATCGCAGGATATATTTAAAGTACTGAAACGGGAAAAAAAATCTACAACCAAGATTTGTCTACCCAGCAAGGATCTCATTCAAAATTGATGGAGAAATCAAAAGGTTTTTAGACAAGCAAAAGTTGAGAGAATTCAGTACCACCAAACCAGCTTTACAACGAATGTTAAAGGGACTTCTGTAGTCAAGAAATATAAGAGAAGAAAAAGATCTACAAAATCAAACATCAGAGTAGAGAGAAGATGGCAGAGGAGTAAGATGAGGAGATTGCCAGCCTCCCTCCAGATACATAAAAAACTCATCAAGATATGTAACAACTACCAAGCAACCTCTAGGCAACAGCAGAAGACCCCAGGCCTCCAGGGGGACAGGCTAAGCTCCCTGAAATGAGGTAGGAGATAGGAGGGAGACATAAAAAAGGAATAGATGGAGAACTTCTGGGCAGGAGCTTGTGCCCCAAGGGAGAGAGGGAGCCCTGAAACAAGAGTACCCATGCCCAGGGAAACTCCCTCACAGGAGGACCCAAAGGGGAGTTGCTAAGTCTTGGAAAACCAGGCAAAGCAGGGACTTGGAGGGCAGCGAACAGAGAAAGCTTTTCTTCTCAACCCATTAACAGCTCATGGACTGTGGCCCCAAACAGATGGCAGGCTCCAGAAGCCGAGAGTGGTGCAGCATACACACCCAGCCAGCGCACACAACCCTTGCAGCACAGAGGGCAGGCCTAGGTAGCCGAGTGTGATGGGGCAGACAAACCTAGCTAGCAGGCAGCACAGAGGGTGGGCCCAGGCAGACAAACACAGCCGGCGCAAAGGGCGGGACTGGGGTGCTGAAAGAGGGGAGGCATGCAAACTTGGGCAGCGCAGACGACCCTCCTGGCACAGCAGAAAGAAGAAAAAATAAACCCCTGGACAAAGAGTGCAGGCAGCGAGACGAAACAAATGCACGTAAACTCCGAGACGCAGAGGGCGGGCACAGGGAGCTGAAACAGTGCGCACAAGCCCCGTGACACAGAGTGTGCACCCGGGGAGCTGAGACAAGTGCGCACAAGCCCCGTGACAAAGAGTGTGCACCCGGGGAGCTGAGACAAGTGCGCACGAGCCCAGTGACACAGAGTGTGCACCCGGGGAGCTGAGACAAGTGCGCACAAGCCCCGTGACAAAGAGTGTGCACCCGGGGAGCTAAGACAAGTGCTCACAAGCCCCGGGACGCAGAGTGTGCACCCGGGGAGCTGAGACAAGTGCGCACAAGCCCCGTGACAAAGAGTGTGCACCCGGGGAGCTAAGACAAGTGCGCACAAGCCCATGACACAGAGGGTGAGCTTAGGGGGCTGAGGGAGCCCCACACAAGTTGCTGCGATAGGGAAGGATCCACAAGTACCTACCTAGCAAGTTTTGGCCAGCAGTGTAGGTCGTGTCAGGGGAACAGAAGCAACAGCAATGATCCCAGGGACAAGCAGGGGACTGGCAGCTTTGCAGTTATGCTGAGAGAGCCACTTTGAAGCGCTGCGGAAATAGACGCGCCTAACACCGGGAAAGCTAGAACGACTGCCCAGAGGCATACTGAACCCCTAGACACCCCAAAACCTACTACTGGACTCTGCTGCCCTTCGGAGAGACGAGATCCAGCTCCATCAACCGGAACACAGGCACAAGCTCCGCCAACCAGGAAAACGTCACAGGACAGTAACCCAACCCCATCCACCCGGGCAGACCACAACTAACAACTAGGACCTTGAGAACCCTTTTTAATTTTTTTTTCCTTTTTCCTTTTTTTCTTTTTTCACTTATAAATCATACTGTGTATTCCCCCAACATATCTTCACCTTCACACTAGCATTTAGCAGTGCTGTGGAATTTTCCTCTTTATTTTTGTTGTTATTAAAAACAATTCATTTTAAGATTCTTTCTTCTTATAGATCACACTGCTTATTCGCCAATGTATTTCCACCATCACATTAGCTTTTTGTGGTGGTGTGGAGTTTTCTTCTTTGTTTTCCTTGTTAAAAAACAAATTCATTTTAAGATTTTTTCTTATAAATCACACAGTGTATCCCCCCTATCTTTTTCCAACTCCATATTAGCCTTTTGCAGTGCTGTGGAGTTTTCCTCTTTGTGTTTCTTGTCAAAAAACAAGCAAGAAAAAAATTGATTTTAGGTTTTTTTCTTTTTTTCTTTCTCATTTTTTTTTCTTTCTTCTTGATGAATTTATGGATTTTGTTTTGGATATGTTCAACTGCTTTTCCTATTGTTCTTTACTGGCTGTAACTATTCCTGAATATACGTTAATCTTTTTTGCTTTCCTATTTTTTCTTTTCTCTCTTTTTAAATTTTTTAAATCCTCTTCGCCGCCCATTCCTTTTCTTTTTTCCCTCCCTTCACCTCTTTCTTTTCTCTCTCTTTTTATTCTCCATTTTTTCCTTCACTCTTTCTTCTTTCGCCAAGTAAGTTAAATTGCTGAGCTCTCTGTGCTGTATGCCCCAGTTGGCCCTCTGCTCATGCTCAGATTTCCAGATTGAGCATTAGCTAACTCTGCTTTCAGCTGGTTGATATCACCTCTGGTTTCCCTTGCTCACCAAGTCAATCTCCTGTACTCTTTTCTTTAGAACACTCTGGTTAAAACTGTATGTGTGAAAGTGTGTGCGGGTATGTCCCAGTATTTCTGTAATTACCTACTTGATCTCCTCCCACTAGAACACAGGCACAAGAAATCAACACAAACCACCCAACCAACATTTCCCTCCAAGGGCAAAAATCAAAAGGAAGAAGTAATACAATCCTAAAGCCTGGGAAAAGGAGACCTCAAGTGGAGCAAGTTAGAAAAAAAAAAAAAGATGATGGTGATGAAAAGACAGAGAAATATAACACAAATGAAAGAGCAAAGCAGAAACTCACAAGACCAAATAGATAAAGAGGAAATAAGTAATTTCTCTGAAAGAGAATTCAGAGTAATGATAGTAAAGACGCTCCAAAGACTTGAAAATAGAATGGAGAAAATACAAGAAGAATATAACACAATTAGTACAATCACCAAGGACATAGAAGAAATAAGGAATAAGCAAACAGAGATAAATAACACAATTACTGAAATTAAAAATACTCTGGAAGGAACCAATAGCATAATAACTGAGGCAGAGGAATGGATAAGTGAGCTGGAAGATACAATAGTGGAAATAACTGCTGAAGAGCAGAATAAAGGGAAAGGAATGAAAAGAATTGAGGAAAGCCTCAGAGACCTCTGGAACAACATTAAATGTACCAATATTCGAGTTATTGGGGTCCCAGAGGAAGAAGAGAAAAAGAAAGGCACCGAGAAAGTTTTTGAAGAAATTATAGTTGAAAACTTTTCCAGCAAGGGAAAGGAAATAGTCAAGTCCAAGAAGCACAGATAGTCCCCTATGGGTTAAACCCAAGAAGAAACACATTGAGACACATATTAATCAAGATAACCGAGATTAAGTACAAAGAAAGAATATTAAAAGCAGCAAGGGAAAAGCCACAAGTAACATACAAGAGAAAACCCATACAATTAACAGCAGATCCTTCAGCAGAAACTCTACAGGCCAGAAGAGTGGCAGGATATATTTAAAGTACTGAAAGAGAAAAACCTACAACCATGATTACTATACCTGGCAAAAATCTCATTCAAAATTGATGGAGAAATCAAAACTTTTAAGTACAAGCATAAATTAAGAGAATTCAGTATCAGCAAACCAGCCTTGTGACAAATACTAAAGGGACTTACATTGCCAGTAAACACAAGAGAAAAGAAAGACCTACAAAAACAAACCCAAAACAATCAAGAAAATGCCAATAGGAACATATATTCAATAATTACCTTAAATGTAAATGGATTAAATGCACCAACCAAAAGATACAGACTGACTGAATGGATACAGAAACAAGACCCATATATATGATGCTTACAGGAAACCCACTTCAGACTGAAAGACACATACAGACTGAAAGTAAAAGGATGGAAAAGATAATCCATGTGAATGGAAACCAAATAAAGCTGGAGTGGCAATCTTTATTTCAGGCAAAATAAAGTTTAAAATAAAGAATATCATAAGAGAGAAAGAAGTACACTACATAATGATCAAGGGATCAATCCAAGAAGAAGACATAACAATTGTAAATGTCTATGCACCCAACATAGGAGCACATCAATATATAAGACAAACACTAACAGGCATAAAAGGAGAAATCGACAGCAACACAATAATAGTAGGGGACTATAACACCCCACTGTCTTCAATGGACAGATCACCAAAACAGAGAATTGATAAGGAAATACAAACCTTAAATGAAACATTAGACCAAATCGACCTAATTGGTATCTTCAGGACTTTCCATCCAAATGCAGAAGAATACACTTTCTTCTCAAGTGCACATGTAATATTTTCCAGGATAGACCACATCTTGGGCATAAATTGGGCTCAGTAAATTTAAGAAAACTGAAAATGTATCAATTATCATCTCTGACCACAATGCTGTGGGGCTAGATATCAACTACAGCAAAAAAAAAAAAAAACACACAAACTCATGGAGATTAAACAGTACATTACTCAATAACAAAGAGGTTACTGAAGAAATAAAACAAGAGATCAAAAGATTCCTAGAAACAAATGACAATGAAAACACGATGACCCAAAACCTATGGGACTCAGTAAAAGCAGTTCTAAGCAGGTTGTTTATAGCAATACAGTCATACCTCAAGAAGCAAGAAAAGCACTGAATAGACAGCCAAACTCTAAATCTAAAGCAGCTGGTAAAAGAACAACAAAAAGCCCCCAAAGTCAACAGAAAGAAGGAGATCATAAAAATTGGAGCAGAAATAAGTGAAAAAGAAATGAAGGAAACAATAGCAAAGAGTAATAAAAACTAAAAGCTGGTTCTTTGAGAAGATTAACAAAATTGACAAACCACTAGCCAGACTCATCAAGAAAAAAGGGAGAAAAATCAAATCAATAAAATTAGAAATGAAAAAGGAGAGGTTACAACAGACAACACAGAAATACAATGGATCATAAGAGAATGTTATGAGCAACTATATGCTAAGAAAATGGACAACCAAGAGGAAATGGACAGATACTTAGAAAAGATCAGCCTCTCAAAACTGAACCAGGAAGAAATAGAAATTATGAACAACCTAATTACAAACACTGAAATTGAAACAGTGATCAAAAATCTCCCCGGGGCCAGATGGCTTCACAGGCGAATTCTATCAAACATTCAGAGAAAAGCTAATGCCTATCTTTCTGAAACTCTTCCAAAAACTTGCAGAGGAAGGAACACTTCCAAACTGATTCTACAAGACCACAATCACCCTGATATCAAAACCAGGAAAAGACAACACGAAAAAAGAAAATTGCAGGCAAAAATTACTGATGAACATAGATACAAAATTCCTCAACAAAATTCTAGCAAACGGGATCCAACAACACATTAAAAAGCTCATACATCATGATCAAGTTGGGTTTATTCCAGGATGCAAGGATTCTTCAATATGCGCAAATCAATCAATGTGCTACACCATATCAACAAATTGAAAGATAAAAACCACATGATTATCTCAACAGATGCAGAAAAAGCCTTTAACAGAATCCAGCATCCATTTATGATAAAAATTCTTCAAAAAATGGGCATAGAAGGAACCTATCTCAACATAGTAAAGGCCATTATATAAAAACCCACAGGAAACATTATTGTCAATGGTGAAAAGCCAAAAGTTTTTCCCTCTAAGATCAGGAACAAGACAAGTGTCCACTCTCACCACTATTATTCGACATAGTTTTGGAAGTCCTAGCTACAGCTATTAGAGAAGAAAAAGAAATAAAAGGAATCCAGATCAGAAAAGAAGAAGGAAAACTCTCACTGTTTGCAGATGACATGATACTATACATAGAAAACCCAAAAGAAACTATCAGAAAATTACTAGAGCTAATCAGTGAATTCAGCAAAGTCGCAGGTCAATGCACAGAAATCACTTGCACTCCTATATGCTAACAATGAAAAACCAGCAAGAGAAATTAAGGAATCAATCCCATTCACCATTGCAAAAAAAAGAATAAAATATCTAGGAATAAACTTACCTAAGGAAAAAAAAAAGACATGTATACGGAAAACTATAAGACACTGATGAAAGTCAGAGATGACATAAACAGATGGAGAGATATTTCATGTTCCTGGGTGGGAAGAATCAAAATTGTCAAAATGACTATATTATCAAATGCAGTCTACAGATTCAATATAATCCCTATCAAATTACCAATAGCTTTTTTTTTCACAGAACTACAACAAAAAATTTCACATTTCATATGGAAACATAAAAGACTCCAAAGAGTCAAAGCAGTCTTGAGAAAGAAGAATGGAGCTGGAGAAATCAACCTTCCTGACTTCAGACTATACTACAAAGCTACAGTCATCAAGCAGTATGGTAGTGGTGCAAAAACAGAAATATAGACCAATGCAACAAGATAGAGAACCTAGAGATAAACCCACACACCTATGGGTACCTTATTTTTGACAAAGGAGGCAAGAATATACAACGGGGCAAAGACAGCCTCTTCAATAACAGGTGCTGGGAAAACTGGACAACTACATGCAAAAGAATGATCACTACTTAATGCCATACACAAAGATAAACTCAAAATAGATTAAAGACCTAAATATAAGACCAGAAACTATTAAACTCTTGGAGGAGAACATAGGCAGAACACTTGATGACATAAATCAAAGCAAGAACACCCATGACCCACCTCCTAGAGTAATGGAAATAAAAACAAAAATGAACAAGTGGGACCTAATTAAACTCAAAAGTTTTTTGCACAGCAAAAGGAAACTACAAACATAGTGAAAAGACAACCATTAGAATGGGAGAAAATAATAGAAAGGGAAACAACTGATAAAGAATGAATTTCCAAAATATACAAGCAGCTTATACAACTCAATACCAAAAAGCAAACAACCCAATCACAAACTGGGGAAAGGGACCTGGAGATACATTTCTCCAAAGGAGACATATGGATGGCTAACAAGTACATGAAAAGAAGCTCAACATCACTAGTTATCAGAGAAATGCAAATCAAAACTACACGAAATACACCGCACATCAGTCAGAACGGCCATCATTAAAAAGTCTACAAACACCTTTTCCTGTGGGAGCTGCAGGGTTGAGAGGAGCGTCGCCTTCTCCTCTCCCCGCCATGGCATGTGCTCGTCCACAGATATCAGTGTACTCTGAAAAGGGGGAGTCCTCTGGCAAAAATGCCACTTTGCCTGCTGTGTTCAAGCCTCCCATTCAACCCAATATTGTTAACTTTGTTCCCACCAACTTGTGCAAAAACAACAGACAGCCCTATGCTGTCAGTGAATTAGCAGGTCATCAAACCAGTGCTGAGTCTTGGGGTACCGGCAGAGCTGTGGCTCGAATTCCCAGGGTTTGAGGTGGCGGGACTCACCGTTCTGGTCAGGGTGCTTTTAGAAATATGTGTCGTGGGGGCCGCATGTTTGCACCAACCAAGACCTGGCGATGTTGGCACCGCAGAGTGAATACAATGCAGAAGCGATATGCCATCTGCTCTGCACTGGCTGCCTCAGCCTTACCAGCACTGGTCATGTCTAAAGGTCATCGTATAGAGGAAGTTCCTGAACTTCCTTTGGTGGTTGAAGATCAAGTTGAAGGCTACAAGAAGACCAAGGAGGCTGTTTTGCTTCTGAAGAAACTTAAGGCCTGGAATGATATCAAAAAGGTTTGCGCCTCTCAGAGAATGAGAGCTGGCAAAGGCAAAATGAGAAACCCTCGCCGTATCCAGCGCAGGGGACCCTGCATAATGAAGACAATGGTATCATCAAGGCCTTCAGAAACATCCCTGGAATTACTCTGCTTAATGTAAGCAAGCTGAACATTTTGAAACTTGCTCTTGGTGGTCATGTGGGACGTTTCTGCATTTGGACTGAAAGTGTTTTCCGAAAGTTAGATGAGCTGTATGGCACTTGGTGTAAAGCAGCCTCCCTCAAGAGTAACTACAACCTCCCCATGCACAAGATGCTCAATACAGACCTTGGCAGAATCTTGAAAAGCCCAGAAATTCAAAGAGCACTCCAAGCACCACGCGAGAAGATTCATCGCAGTGTCCTGAAGAAGAATCCACTGAAAAACCTGAGAATCATGTTGAAGCTTAACCCATACGCAAAGACCATGCACCGGAACACCATTCTTCAACAGGCCAAGAACCACAAAATCCGCATGGATAAGGCAGCAGCAGCGCTAGAAGCCAAATCAGATCAGAAGGGGGCTGAGGGCAAGAAGCCTGTGGTGGGAAACAAAGAAAAGAAGGCTGTTGGTGATAAGAAGCTGAAGAAGCCTGCAATGGGGAAAAAGGCTGCAGGGACCAAGAAACCAGCAGCTGAAAAGGAACCCACAGAAAAGAAACCCACCTCAGAGGAAAAGAAGGCTGCTGCATAAACTTAAATTTGTTTATTCCATAAATGCCAAATCATTTTGGACAGCTAATTTTGAATAAAGACCTGAACAAAGAGGCAATGAGAAACACGAAGAAAAAAAAAAAGTCTACAAACAATAAATGCTGGAGAGGGTGTGGAGAAAAGGAGACACTCTTACGTTGTTGGTGGGAATGTTAGCTGATGCAGCCACTGTGGAAGAGGGTATGGAGACTCTTTAAAAAGCTAGGAATAAAGCCACCATATGAGCCAGCAATCCCACTGCTAGGCATATTCCCTGAGGAAATCAAAACTGAAAAAGTCACATGTACCCCAATGTTCACTGCAGCTCTATTTACAATAGCTAGAACAGGGAGGCAACCTAGATGTCCACCAACTGATGAATGGATGAAGAAGCTGTGGTACATATATACAATGGAATACTACTCAACCATAAAAAGGGACGCATTTGAATCTGCTCTAATGAGGTGGACAAAATTAGAGCCCATTATACAAAGTGAAGTAAGTCAGAAAGAGAAATATAAATATCACATACTGACACATACATATGGAATCTGAAGAGATGGCACTGATTAATTTATTTTCAGGGTGGCAATGGAGAAACAGACATAGAGAACAGACCTATGGACAAGTTGGAAGGAGAGAAGGGAGAAGGCGAGATGTACAGAGAGTAGCACATAAACTTACTATAATACCATGTGTAAGACACACAGCCAATGGGAATTTTCTGTATGACTCAGGGAACTCAAACAGGGGCTCTGTGACAGGCTGAAGGGTGGGGTGGGAAGGGAGATGGGAGGGAGGGGACATAGGTATACCTATGGCTAATTCTTGTTGATGTATGATAGATAACCACAAAATTCTGAAAAGTAATTTTCCTTTGATTAAAAAATTAAAAAACCAAACCTGAAACAATTAAGAAAATGGCAATAGGAACATATACATCAATAATTACTTTAAATATAAACAAATTAAATGCTCCAACCAAAAGGCACAGGCTGGCTGAATGGATACAAAAACAAGACCTATGTACATATTCTGTCTACAAGAAACCCATTACAGACCTAAAGACACATATAGACTGAAAGTGAGAGGATGGAAATTATATTCCTGCAAATGGAAAGCAAAAGAAAGCTGGAGTAGCAACCCTCATATCAGACAAAATAGACCTTAAAATAAAGAAGATTACAAGAGTTAAGAAAGGACACTACATAATGATCAAGGGATTGATCCAAGAGGAAGACATAACAATTGTAAATATCTAAGCACCGAACATAGGAGCACCTCAACACATAAGACAAACACTAACAGAGATAAAGGGAGAAATTGACAGTAACACAATAACAGTAGGAGACTTTATCACCCCACTCACACCAATGGATAGATCATCAAAATAGAAAATTATTAAGGAAACACAAGTCTTAAATGATACATATTGATATCTTCAGGACATTCCATCCAAATGCAGAATACACCTTCTTCTCAAGTGTGTATGAAACGTTCTCCAGGATAGACTAATCTTGGGTCACAAAGCAAACCTCTGTAAATTTAAGAAAATTGAAATCATATCAAGCATCTTCTCTGACCACAACGCTATGAGACTAGATATCAATTACAAGAAAAAAACTGTAAGAAACAAAAACACATGGAGATTAAACAATATGTTTCTAAATAACCAACAGGTTACTGAAGAAATCAAAAGGGAAATAAAAAAATTTCTAGACTCAAATGATAATGAAAACACAACAACTCAAAACCTATGGGATGCAACAAAAGCAGTTTTAAGAGGGAAGTTTACAGCAATACAATCCTATCTCAAGAAACAAGAAAAACATTGAATAGACACCCTAACTTTACACCTAAAACAACTGGAAAAAGAAGAACAACACCCCCCCCCCACACCAAATTAGCAGAAGGAAAGAAATCATAAAGACCAGGACAGAAGTTAAGGGGAAAAGAAATGAAAGAAACAATAGTAAAGATTAATAAAACTTAAAGCTAGTTCTTTGAAAAGATAAACAAAATTGACAAACATTTAGCCAGACTCATCAAGAAAAAAAGAGAAGAATCAAATCAACAAAATTAGAAGTGAAAAAGGAGAGGTTGCAACAGAGAATGCAGAAATACAAAGGATTATAAGAGACTACAATGAACAACTGTATGGTAACAAAATAAATAACCCGGAAGAAATGGACAGATTCTTAGAAAAGTTCAATCTTCCAAGACTGAATCAGGAATAAATAGAAATTATGAACAACCCAATTACAAGCACTGAAATTGAAGCTGTGATAAAAAAAAAAAATCTCCCAAAAAACAAAAGCCCAGGACCAGATGGCTTCACAGGAAAATTCTATCAAACATTTATAGATGAGCTAATGCCTATCTTTCTAAAACTCTTTCAAAAAATTGTAGAGGAAGAAGCACTTACAAATTCATTCTACAAGGCCATCATCACCCTGACACCAAGATCAGACAAAGACAACACAAAAACTAAAATTACTGGCCAATATCACTAATGCAAAAATCGTCAGCGAAATGTTAGTGAACAGAAATTAACAACACATTAAAAATCTCATACACCATGATCAAGTTAGGTTTATTCCAGGGATGCAAGGGTTCTTCAATATACACAAATCAAAAACTGTACAGCTATATGTAAAAGAGTGAAATTAGAACACTTCCTAACACCATACACAAAGATAAACTAAAAATGGATTTGAGACCTAAATGTAAAACCAGAAACTATAAAACTCTTAGAGGAAAATATAGTAAGAACCCTTAATGACATAAATCAAAACAAGATCCTCTATGACCCACCTCCTAGAGTAATGGAAATGAAAACAGAAGTAAGCAAGCAGGACCTGATTAAACTTAAAAGCTTTTGCACAGCAAAGGAAACTATAAGCAAAGTGAAAAGACAACTCTCAGAATGGGAGAAAATAATAGCAAATGAAACAACTGACAAAGGATTAATTTCCAAAATATACAAGCAGCTCATACAACTCAATACCAGAAAAACAATCCAATCAAAAAGTGGGGAAAAGACCTAAACAGACATTTCTCCAAAGAACACACAGAGATGGCTAACAAATAGATGAAAAGATGCTCAACATTGCTCATTATTAGAGAAATGCAAATCAAAACTAGAATGAGATATCACTTCACACCAAGTCAGAATGGCCATCATCAAAAAGTCTACAAACAATAAATGCTGGAGAAACTGTGGAGAAAAGGGAATGCTCTTGCACTGTTGGTGGGAATGTAAATTGATACAGCCACTATGGAAGATTGTATGGAGATTCCTTTAAAAACTAGGAATAAAACCACCATATGACCCAGCAATCCCACTGGTAGGCATACACCCTGAGGAAACCAAAATTAAAAAAGATACATGTATCCCATTGTTAGTGATTGTTAGTGATGCCTTAGAAAGCATCACTATGAACAAAGCTAGTGGAGGTGATGGAATTCCAGTTGAGCTATTTCAAATCCTGAAAGATGATGCTGTGAAAGTGCTGCACTCAATATGCCAGCAAATTTGGAAAACTCAGCAGTGGCCACAGGACTGGAAAAGGTCCGTTTTCATTCCAATCCCTAAGAAAGGCAATCCCAAAGAATGCTCAAACTACCAAACAATTGCACTCATCTCACATGCTAGTAAAGTAATGCTCAAAATTCTCCAAGAAAGGCTTCAGCAATACGTGAACCGAGAACTTCCAGATGTTCAAGCTGGTTTTAGAAAAGGCAGAGGAACCAGAGATCAAATTGCCAATATCCACTGGATCATCAAAAAAGCAAGAGAGTTCCAGAAAAACATCTATTTCTGCTTTATTGACTACGCCAAAGCCTTCGACTGTGTGGATCACAATAAACTGTGGAAAATTCTGAAAGAGATGGGAATACCAGGCCACCTGACCTGCCTCTTGAGAAATCTGTATGCAGGTCAGGAAGCAACAGTTAGAACTGGACAGGGAACAATGGACTTGTTCCAAATAGGAAAAGGAGTACGTCAAGGCTGTATATTATCACCCTGCTTATTTAACTTATATGCAGAGGAACTCATTAGAAATGCTGGGCTGGAAGAAGCACAAGCTGGAATCAAGATTGCCGGGAGAAATATCAATAACCTCAGACATGCAGATGACATCACCCTTATGGCAGAAAGTGAAGAAGAACTAAAAAGCCTCTTGATAAAGGTGAAAGAGGAGAGTGAAAAAGTTGGCTTAAAGCTCAACATTCAGAAAACTAAGATCATGGCATCTGGTCCCATCACTTTACGGCAGATAAATGGGGAAACAGTGGAAACAGTGGCTGACTTTATTTTGGGGGGGGGGGGGCTCCAAAATCACTGCAGATGGTGACTGCAGCCATGAAATTAAAAGACGCTTACTCCTTGGAAAGAAAGTTATGACCAACCTAGACAGCACATTAAAAAGCAGAGACATTACTTTGTCAACTAAGGTCCGTTTAGTCAAGGCTATGGTTTTTCCAGTGGTCATGAATGGATGTGAGAGTTGCACTACAAAGAAAGCTGAGCACTGAAGAATTAATGCTTTTGAACTGTGGTGTTGGAGAAGACTCTTGAGAGTCCCTTGGACTGCAAGGAGATCCAACCAGTTCATCCTAAAGGAGATCAGTCCTGGGTGTTCATTGGTAGGACTGATGCTGAAGCTGAAACTCCAATACTTTGGCCACCTGATGTGAAGAGTTGATTCATTGGAAAAGACCCTGATGCTGGGAAAGATTGAGGGTATGAGGAGAAGGGGATGACAGAGGATGAGATGGTTGGATGGCATCATCGACTGAACTGAAATTAATGAAATGAAAGCACTGACTATGAAATAGAAAAGGTGAAATAAACTAGACAAAAGCAAAAGATCATCATATAGCCCAGTTGTTTTTAAATATGGCTACTCGTTAGAATCACATCTGCAGCTTTGGAGAAAAAAACAATACCTGGGCATTTGGATTTTTCAAAAAAATTCCAAGATAATTCTAACATGCATCTATATTTTTAAAAGTGATTACAGTTTTTCTGTTAAATTTTAATTTTAGTGGTATATAATTCTATTATTTTCTACTGACCAATCATGACACAATGATATTAAAATGAGTACCAGTTACTTAATCACAATAGTAAAAGACATTTATCAGTTTTCACAATTAATAGCCAGACCAAAAGAAAAAAAAGATAATTAAATTTCAAACCATAATGGAAACTTGATTAATCTAACAGCATAAAATAATTACATACAATTTGGGGGGTTAAGTAGAGTGATGTGGTAAGTGGAAGTGCATACATGCACATATTTTCATTCACCTAGCCTGTCTATGTCTTTTGGTTGGTGCATTTAATCCATTTACATTTAAGGTAATTATCAATATATATAATCCTATTACCATTTTCTTAATTGTTTAGGGTTTATTCTTCATAGATCTCTTCCAGAAGGTTGACATTTTTAAAGTGTTGAAAGAAAATAAAAACTGTCAACTAAGAATTTTTTATCTAGAAAAACATTCTTCAAAATGGAAAGAAAAATTAAGACATTTCTAAATAAACGAAAGCTGAGGGAGTTCATTGCCCTGTGAGAAATGCTAAAGAGAATTGTTCTGGCTGAAATGAAAAGACGTAAACAGTAAGTCAAAGTCATATGAAGAGCTAAGAAACAGTGGTAAAGATAACTGTAAATAGGTAAATATAAGATAGGTAAATATAAGATAGCATATTTGTATTTTGGTTTGCAATGCTTCTTTTTGGTTTGCAATGCTTCTTTTTGGTTTGCAATGCTTCTTTTTCTCTCTGTATGATTCAAAATACAAATAAGTAAAACAATGGTTATAAATCTATCTAACTGAGCACACATGTATAAGGATGTAGTTGGTGACAATAAATAAATTTTAAAAGGGGAGGGATGGAGATATATAGGAGCAGAGTTTCTGTATTCCATTCAAGAGAAGTTGATATTAATTCAAACTACATGGTTATAAATTTAACATGTTAATTTTAATCAGAAAAATCAGAAAAATTGCAACAGAAATTCTTTCTTATCAGTCATTACTTTAACTGTAAATGAATTAAACTCTTAAAGGTATAGGTAGCAAAATGGATTTTTTTTTTAAAATATGATTAATCTATATGCTGTCTACAAAAGATTCACTTTAGATTCAAAGACACAACCCCAAATTGAAAGTAAAAAGATAGAAAGCAATATTCTACACAAAGAATAATCCAAAAAAATGGGAGTACCTCTACTAATATTAGACAAAATAGACTTTAAGCCTAAAATCCTAAAAGATGATGCTATTTAAGTGCTGCACTCAATATGCCAACAAATTTGGAAAACTCAGCAGTGGCCACAGAACTGGAAAAGGTCAGGTTTCATTCCAATCCCAAAGAAGGGCAATGCCAAAAAATGATCAAACTACCACACAATTGCACTAATCTCTCATGCTAGCAAAAAAAATGCTCAAAATTCTCCAAGTCAGGCTCAACCGTACATGAACTGAGAACTTCCAAATGTTCAAGCTGGATTTAGAAAAGGCAGAGCAACCAGATATTAAGTTGTCAACATCCATTGGATCATAGAAAAAGCAAGAGAATTCCAGAAAAACATCTACTTTTGCTTCATTGACTATGCTAAAGCTTTGAATGTGTGGATCACAACAAACGGTGGAAAATTTGTCAAGAGATGGGAATACCAGACCACCTTACCTGCCTCCTGAGAAATCTGTATGCAGGTCAAGAAGCAACAATTAGAACCAGACATGGAACAACTGACTGGGTCCAAATCGGGAAAGGAGTACATCAAGGCTGGGCTGGATGAAACAGAAGCTGGAATCAAGATTGCTGGAAGAAATATCAATAAACTCAGATAGGCAGATGACACCACCCTTATGGCAGACAGTGAAGAGGAATTAAAGAGCCTCTTGACGAAAGTGAAAGAGGAGAGTTAAAAGCTGGCATAAAACTCAAAATTCAAAAAAATGAAGATCATGGCATCTGGTCCCATCATTTCATGGAAAATAGATGGGAAAACAATGGAAACAGTGACAGACTTTACTTTCTTGGGCTCCAAAATCACTGCAGGCTTTGAAATTATGACTGTAGCCATGAAATTAAAAGACACTTGCTCCTTGGAAGAAACGTTATGGCCAAACTAGTTCAGTTCAGTTCAGTCACTCAGTCATGTCTGACTGTGACCCCATGGACTGCAGCGCGTCAGGCCTCACTGTCCATCACCAACTCCCAGAGCTTGCTCAAACTCATGTCCATTGAGTTAGTGATGCCATCCAACCATCTCATCCTCTGTTGTCCTCTTCTTCTCCCGACTTCAATCTTTCCCAGCATCGGGGTCTTTTCCAGTGAGTCAACTTTTCACATCAAGTGGCCCAAGTATTAGAGTTGCAGCTTCAACATCAGTCCTTCCAATGAATATTCAGGACTGATTTCCTTTAGGACTGACTAGTTGGATCTCCTTGCAGTCCAAGGGACTCTCAAGAGTCTTCTCCAACACCACAGTTCAAAAGCATCAATTCTTCAGTGCTCAGCTTTCTTTATAGTCCAACTCTCACATCCATACATGACCACTGGAGAAACCATAGCCTTGACTAGATGGACCTTTGTTGGCAAAGTAACGTATCTGGTTTTTAACATGCTGCCTAGGTTGGTCATAATTTTTCTTCCAGGGAGTAAGTGTCTTTTAATTTCATGGCTGCAGTCACCATCTGCAGTGATTTTGGAGCCCCCCCAATAAAGTCAGCCACTGTTTCCACTGTTTCCCCATCTATCTGCCATAAAGTGATGGGACCAGATGCCATGATCTTAGTTTTCTGAATGTTGAGCTTTAAGCCAATTTTTTCACTCTCTTCTTTCACTTTCATCTAGAGGCTCTTAAGTTCTTCACTTTCTGCCATAAGGGTGGTGTCATCTGCATATCTGAGGTTATTGATATTTCTCCCGGCAATCTGGATTCTAGCTTGTGCTTCATCCAGCTCAGCGTTTCTCATGATTTCCTCTGCATATAAGTTAAATAAGCAGGGTGACAATATATAGCCTTGACATACTCCTTTTCCTATTTGGAACCAGTCTGTTGTTCCATGTCCAGTTCTAGCTGTTGCTTCCTGACCTGCATACAGATTTCTCAAGAAGCAGATCAGGTGTTCAGGTATTCCAACCTCTTTCAGAATTTTTCACAGTTTATTGTGATCCACCCTGTCAAACGCTTTGTCATAGTCAATAAAGCAGAAATAGATGTTTCTCTGGAACTCTCCTGCTTTTTTGATGATTCAGCGGATGTTGGCAATTTGATCTCTGGCTCCTCTGCCTTTTCTAAATCCCGCTTGAACATCTGGAAGTTCTTGGTTCACATATTGCTGAAGCCTGGCTTGGAGAATTTTGAGCATTACTTTACTAGCATGTGAGATGAGTGCAATTGATTGGTAGTTTGAGCATTATTTGGCATTGGCTTTCTTTGGGGTTGGAATGAAGACTGACCTTTTCCAATCCAGACCAGCCTAGATGATATATTAAAAAGCAGAGACATTACTTTGCCAACAAAGGTCTGTCTAGTCAAGGCTATGGTTTTTCCGGTAGTCATGTATGGATGTGAGAGTTGGACCATAAAGAAAGCTGAGCACTGAAGAATTGATGTTTTCAAGCCGTGGTGCTGGAGAAGACTCTTGAGAGTCCCTTGGACTGCAAAGGGATCAAACCAGTCAATCCTAAAGGAAATCAATCCTGAATGTTCATCGGAAGGACTGATGCTAAGGCTGAAACTCCAATACTTTGGCCACCTGATGGGAAGAACTGACTCATTGGAAAAGACGCTGATGCTGGGAAAGATTGAAGGTGGGAAGAGAAGGGGCCGACAGAGGATGAGATGGTTGGATGGCATCACCAACTTGATGCACATGAGTTTGAGCAAGCTCTGGGAGTTGGTGATGGATAGGGAAGCCTGGCATGCTGCAGTCCATGGGGTCACAGACAGTCAAACATGACAGAACTACTAAACTGAACTGAACTGAACTGATCTTTATCAGCAAAGTGATGTCTCTGCTTTTTAATACACTGTCTAGGTTTGTCATAGCATTTCCTCTAAGGTGCAAGCATTTTTTAATTTCACTGCTGCAGTCACCATCCATAGTGATTCTTGTATCCAAGAAAATAAAATCTGTCACTGTTTCCTCTTTTTCTCATCTATTTGCCAAGAAGTAATGGGATATAATGTCATATTCATCACTTACCCAATTTTGAACCAGTCCATTGTTCTATGTCTGATTCTAACTGTTGCTTCGTGTCCTATATACCAGCTTCTCGTAGCCAGGTAAGGTGGTCTGGTATTCTACCATTTGTTGTGATCCATATAGTCAAAGGCTTTACCACAGTCAATGAAGCAGAAGTAGATGGTTTTTGTGGAATTCCCTTCTTTTTCTATGATCCAACAGATGTTGGCAATTTTATCTCTGGTTCCTCTGCCTTTTCTAAATCCAGTTTGTATATCTGGAAGTTCTCAGTTCAGGTACTTCTGAAACCTAGCTTGAAGGATTTTCAGCATAATCTTGTTGGGATGTGAAATGAGTGCAATAGCACAGTAGATTGAGCATTATTTGGCATTGACTTTATTCAAGATTGGAATGAAAACACCTTTTCCAGTCCTGAAGCCACTGCTGAATTTTCCAAATTTGCTGGTATATTGAATGAAACACTTAAATAGCATCATCTTTTAGGATTTTAAACAACTCAGCTGGAATTCCATCACCTCCACTAGCTTTGTTCATAGGGATACTTCCTAAGGCACACTTGACTTCACATTCCAGGATGTCTGGCTCTAATTTAGTGACCACACCATCGTGGTTATCCAGGTTATTAAGATCTTTTTTTTTTTTTTTTTTTTGTATGTAGTTCTTCTGTGCATTCTTACACCTCTTCTTTTTTTTTTTTTTTTTTTTTTTTATTAGTTGGAGGCTAATTACTTCACAACATTTCAGTGGGTTTTTGTCATACATTGATATGAAATCAGCCATAGATTTACACGTATTCCCCATCCCGATCCCCGCCTCCCACCTCCCTCTCACCCGATTCCTCTGGGTCTTCCCAGTGCACCAGGCCCGAGCACTTGTCTCATGCATCCCACCTGGGCTGGTGATCCACTTCACCATAGATAGTATACATGCTGTTCTTTTGAAATATCCCACCCTCACCTTCTCCCACAGAGTTCAAAAGTCTGTTCTGTATTTCTGTGTCTCTTTTTCTGTTTTGCATATAGGGTTATCGTTACCATCTTTCTAAATTCCATATATATGTGTTAGTATGCTGTAATGTCTTTATCTTTCTGGCTTACTTCACTCTGTATAATGGGCTCCAGTTTCATCCATCTCATTAGAACTGATTCAAATGAATTCTTTTTAACAGCTGAGTAATATTCCATGGTGTATATGTACCACAGCTTCCTTATCCATTCACCTGCTGATGGGCATCTAGGTTGCTTCCATGTCCTGGCTATTATAAATAGTGCTGCGATGAACATTGGGGTGCACATGTCTCTTTCAGATTTGGTTTCCTCAGTGTGTATGCCCAAGAGTGGGATTGCTGGGTCATATGGCAGTTCTATTTTCAGTTTTTTAAGAAATCTCCACACTGTTTTCCATAGTGGCTGTACTAGTTTGCATTCCCACCAACAGTGTAAGAGGGTTCCCTTTTCTCCACACCCTCTCCAGCATTTATTGCTTGTAGACTTTTGGATAGCAGCCATCCTGACTGGCGTCTCACACCTCTTCTTGATTTCATCTGATTCTGTTAGTTCCTTGCCACTTCTGTCCTTTATTGTGCCCATCTTTGCATGAAATGTTCCTTCAGTATCTCCAATTTTCTTGAAGAGATTTCTAGTCTTTCCCATTCTATTGTTCTCCTCGATTTCTTTGCACTGATCACTGAGGAAGGTTTTTTATCTCTCCTTGCTACTCTCTGGAATTCTGCATTCAGTTGGGTGTATCTTTCCCCTTTTCATTTGCCTTTCACTTCTCTTCTTTTCTCAACTATTTGTAAGGCCTCCCCAGACAATCATTTTGCCTTCTTGCATTTCTTTTTCTTGGGGATGGTTTTGATCATCACCTCCTGTACAATGTTATGCTCGTAGTTCTGTTCATAGTTCTTCAGGCACTCTGTCTATCAGTTCTAATCCCTTGAATCTCTTGCTTCAACTGTATAATCATAAGGGATTTGATTTAGGGATTCATACCTGAATGGTTTAGTGGTTTTTCTCCACTTTCTTCAGCTTAAGCCTGAGTTTTCCTATAAAGCAAAATGGTCTGAGTAAGTCAACTCCAGGTCTTATGCTTGCTGACTGTATATAGCTTCTTTATCTTCAGCTACAAAGAATGTAATCAATCTGATTTATGTGTTGACCTTTTGATGATGTCCAGGTATAAAGTCTTCTGTTGTTGAAAAAGGGTGTTTGCTATGACCATTGCATTCTCTTAGCAGAATTCTGTTAGCCTTTGCCTTGCTTCATTTTGCAAGGTGAAACTTGTCTGTTATTCCAGGTATCTCTTGACTTCCTACTTCAGCATTCCAATCCCCTATGATGTATAGGACCTCTTTTTTGTGTGTGTGTGTGTTAGTTCTAGAAGGTCTTGTAGGTCATCATAGAACTGATCAACTTCAGTTTCTTTGACACCAGTGCTTGGGGAATAGATTTGGATTACTATGATGTTGAATGGTTTACCTTGGAAACAAATTGGGATCATTCTGTAGTTTTTGAGAGTGTTCCCAGCGGGGAGAGACCAAATTAGTCGAGATGGCGTGTTCAGGCTTTCTCACCCCATGTTTTGTAAATAATGATTATGTAACAACTGAGATCACTTATAGCACTGTGTGTGTGTGCATCATGAGATACTTTCTTGGTCATGGGCTACTTTGTGCTGCAGGGATATGTGAGTTCCACCCAGAAAGTGGTGGCGTTTACTGCTGCATCAGTGCTGTGTCCATTGGGTCAACCACTAGAGGAGAGAATGTAGTGTGCCTACTGCCACAGCTGCTGCATCAGCAAGGAGAGGAAACTGTTAATGGCTGCTGTGACAGCCAGGAGAGGATGTGTTATATTAGGTTACACTATGGCTGCTGCTGCAGCTGCTGCACCAGCCAGGAGGGAATAAACATGTCTGCACTTCCTATGGCTCTTCGATTTTTCTTCCACCTTCCCTGCTTGCACCTTGTCTACCTTGGGTTCAATGAACAGTGCAGACAGTGTGAATAGCAAGATAAGTTGCATCACACACAGGATCATCAATACATAACCAGTTACTGCATTTCAGACTCTTGTTGATTATGAGGGATACTCTGCTTCTTCTATGGGATGCTTGCCCACAGTAGTAGGTATAATGGTCATCTGAATTAAATTCACTTGTTACTATCCATTTTAAAGTTCGCTCAGAGCCAGGTCAAAGATGGTGGAGGAATAGGATGGGGAGACCACTTTCTCCCCCACAAATTCATTGAAAGATCACTTGAACGCTGAGCAAATTCCACAAAACAATTTCTGAATGCTGGCGGAGGACACCAGGCCCCCAGAAAGGCAGCCCATTCTCTTTGAAAGGAGGTAGGACAAAATATAAAAGATAAAAAGAGAGACAAAAGAGTTAGGGATGGAGACCTGCCCCGGGGAGGGGGTTGTGAAGGAGAAGTTTCCAAATGCCAGGAAACCCTCTCACTGGTGGGTCTGTGGAGAGTTTTGGAATTTCAGAGGGCAACATAACCAGGAGGAATAAAACAAAACAAAAAACCCACAGATTATGCACCTAACCTCAACTCCCAGTGGAGAAGTAACCCAGACACTCGCGTCCACCGACAGCGAGCGGGGGCTGAACAGGGAGATGCTGGCTGCACGCTTAGGGTAAGGACCAGACCTGAAAGTCCTGAGGACAATCTGAGGGAGCTAACGTGAGACAGCAACCCAAACTGTGGGATAGCCAGGGAGAGGGGAAAAAAAGAGAGAGAGAAAGAACTTTTCCATGAAAAGCACTAAGGCACAGCCTGGCCCGCTCACAGAACAAAGGATTGAGCAAATACCAGAGAAGAGCTAGCTGACTGCAGACCGGCCGCTCCTCCTGCTGAAGGCGGAGAGGCAGGCAGGCAACAGCCAGAGCCAGAAGGTGAGGGGCAATCTCGGCTGCAGAGACAGCATCCTCCACCAAATAGTGAGCAGGCTCCTAGTTGCTAACCAAGTCTTCCTGGGATATTGGACAGTTGACATCTGCCAGGAAGGTCTCAGTCAGAGATCAGCCCCCCAGAGGAGACACACGGCACACCTGAGATGGCACTCTTGCTGTGAACCCAGGAAACCGAGGGGCTGGGGCCGGGGAGGTGATAAGATGCACCGTCCTCCTGGGAGAGTGTGCTTGCCAAGCACCTAGTTGCCTGAGCTGCTCGGACCTGGGAAGGGCACAAAACGCAGGCCCAACCGAGTCTGTGCCTTTGTGGAGCATCCAAGAACATGAACCTGAGTGACTTAGACCTGGGAAGTGCACACAACCCAGGGCCCGCTTTAGACAGTTCCCATGCAGAGCAACCTGGAGCCTGAGCAGTGTAGACCTTGAAACCACACACGCTGTGAGCGGGAGCAAACCCAGTATGGCTCAGACACTGTGAGCACTCCCCAGTCACGCCAGTGATATTTATTAGCAGTGCTCATCCCTCCCCGCAGCACAATTGAACAAGTGGGCCTAAATAAATGACCACCTTCGCCCCCTTGTGTCAGGGCAGAAATCAGACACTGGAAAGACTTGCAAACAGAGGAAGCCAAAATAAACAAAGAGAAGGGAACCGCTCTGGAAGTGAGAGGTGCAACAGATTAAAACCCTATAGTTAGCATTGACTACATTGGAAGGGGCCTATAGACCTTGAGAAGAAGTATAAGATGGAACAAGAAACTATTTGAAACTGAACTGACCCCACTCTGCCTTCAACAGCTCCAGAGAAATTCCTAGATATATTTTACTATTATCATTTTTTAATTTTTAAGTTCTTTATTACTTCTTTAATTTTCATTTTTATAACCTACTATTAGCTTGCCAAAAAAGACCCTATTTTTAAAGCAAATTTCATATATATATTTTTTATAATTTTTGTGATTTTTTTTTTAATATTGTATTTTTGAGAGTCTAATGTCTAGATTTTTTATCTTTTCTTTTTGGTATTTGTTATCAATTTTGTGCCTGTAAGACTCCAATCTTCAGTACCCATTTTTACCTAGGGATGTGATTACTGGCTTGATTGCGCTCTCCCTTTTGGCTCCTTTTTCTCCCCCAGGTGACCTCTATCTCCTCCCTCACCCTTCTCTTCTCTACCCAACTCTGTGAATCTCTTTGGGTGCTCCAGGCTGTGGAGAACACTTAGGGAACTGATTACTAGCTAAATCTGTCTCTCTCCTTTTGACTTCCCTTCTTGTCCTCCTGGTCACCTCTATTTCCTTCCTCCCTCTTCTCTTCTCTGTGTAATTCCATGAACCTCTCTGAGTGTTCCAGACTGTGGAGAGCCCATAGGGAATTGATTACTGGCTATATTGCTCTCTCCCCTTTTTATTCCCCCTCTTCTCCTCCTGGTCATCTCTATCTCCCTCCTCCCTCTTCTCTTCTCCACGTAACTCTGTGAACCTCTCTAGGTGTCCCTCACTGTGGAGAACTTTTTCACCATTAACCTAGATGTTTTATCATCAGTGCTGTATGGATGGAGAAGTCTTGAGGTTACTGTAAGAATAAGACTGAAAGCCAGAGGCAGGAGGCTTAAATCCAAAACTTGAGAACACCAGGAAACTCCTGACTCCAGGGAACTTTAATCGACAAGAGCTCATCCAAAAGCCTCCATACCTACACTGAAACCAAGCTCCACCCAAGAGCCAACAAGTTTCAGAGCAAGACATACCACGCTAATTCTCCAACAATGCAGGACCATAACCCTGAGCATTAAAATATAGGTGGTCGAAAGCCACACCAAACCCATAGATACCTCAAAACTCACTACTGGACACTTCATTGCACTCCAGAGAGAAGAGATCCAGCTCCACCCACCAGAACACTGACGCAAGCTTCCATAACCAGGAAACCTTGACAAGCCACTCATCCAATGCCACCCACAGGAAGGAACCTCCACAATAAAGAGAACCACAACTTCCAGCATACAGAAAGTATGGCCACCCCAAACACAGCAATCTAAACAAGATGAAAAGGCAGAGAAAAATTCAGCAGGTAAAAGAACATGATAAGTGCCCACCAAAACAAACAAAACAGGAGGAGATAGGGAGTCTGCCTGTAAAAGAATGCAGAATAATGATAGTAAAGATGATCCAAAATCTTGAAAACAAAATGGAGTTACAGATAAACAGTCTGGAGACAAGAATTAAGAAGATGCAAGAAAGGTTTAACAAGGACCTAGAAGAAATAAAAAAGAGTCAATCAATAATGAATAATGCAATAGCTGAGATCAAAAACACTCTGTATGGAACCAACAGTAGAATAACTGAGGCAGAAGATAGGATAAGTGAGGTGGGAGACAGAATGGTGGAAACAAATGAAGCAGAGAGGAAAAAAGAATGAAAAGAAATGAGGGCAACCTCAGAGACCTCTGGGACAATATTAAACACCCCAAGATTCGAATCATAGGAGTCCCAGAATAAGAAGACAAAAAGAAAGGCCATGAGAAAATACTTGAGGAGATAATAGTTGAAAACGCCCCTAAAATGGGGAAGGAAATAGCCACCCAAATCCAAGAAACCCAGAGAGTCCCAACAGGATAAACCCAAGGTGAAACACCCCAAGACACATGTTAATCAAATTAATGAAGATCAAACACGAAGAACAAATATTAAAAGCAGCAAGGGAAAAATGACAAATAACACACATGGGTATTCCAATAAGGATAACAGTTGATCTTTCAATAGAAACTCTTCAGGCCAGAAGGGAATGGCAGGTCATACTTAAATTGATGAAAGAAAAAAACCTACAACTCAGATTACTGCATCCAGCAAGGATCTCATTCAAATATGAAGGAGAAATCAAAAGCTTTACAGACAAGCAAAAGCTTATAGAATTCAGCAGCACCAAACCAGCTCTTCAACAAATGCTAAAGGATCTTCTCTAGACAGGAAACACAAAAAAGGTTTATAAACTCGAACCCAAAACAACAAAGTAAATGACAATAGGATCATGCTTATCAATAATTACCTTAAATGTAAATGGGTTGAATGCCCCAACCAAAGACAAAGACTGGCTGAATGGATACAAAAACAAGACCCCTACATATGCTGTCTACAAGAGACCCACCTCAAAACAAGTGACACATACAGACTGAAAGTGAAGAGCTGGAAAAAGATAATTCATGCCAATGGAGACCAAAAGAAAGCAGGAGTAGAGATACTCTTATCAGATAAAGCAAACTTTGAATTAAAGACTGTGAAAAGAGACAAAGAAGGACACTACATAATGATCAAGGGATCAATCCAAGAAGAAGATATAGCAATTATAAATATATATGCATCCAACATAGGAGCACCCCAATATGTAAGGCAAATGCTAAAAGTATGAAAGGGGAAATTAACAGTAACACAATAATAGTGGGAGACTTTAATACCCCACTCACACCTATGGATAGATCAACTAAATAGAAAATTAGCAAGGAAACACAAACTTTAAATGATATAATGGACCAGTTAGACCTAATTGATATCTATAGGACATTTCACCCAAAAACAATGAATTCCACCTTTTTCTCAAGCGCACACGGAAACTTCTCCAGGATAGATCACATGCTGGGCCATAAATCTAGCCTTGGTAAATTCACAAAAATTGAAATTATTTCAAGCATCTTTTCTGATCATAATGCGGTAAGATTAGATGTCAAGCATGGGGGGGGGAACTATTAAAAATACAAGTATATGAAGGGGAACACATGTAAATCCATGGCTGATTCATGTCAATGTATGGCAAAAACCACTGCAATATTGTAAAGTAATTAGCCTCCAACTAATAAAAATAAATGAAAAAAGAAAAAAAGAAAAATACAAGCATATGAAGGATAAACAACACGGTTCTGAATAACCAACAAATCACAGAAGAAATCAAAAGAGAAATAAAAATATCCATAGAAACAAACGAAAATGAAAACACAACAATCCAAAACCTATGGTATTCAGTAAAAGCAGTACTAAGGGGAAAGTTCATAGCAATACAAGCTTACTTCAAGAAACAAGAGAAAAATCAAGTAAATAACCTAACTCTACACCTAAAGCAACTAGAAAAAGAAGAAATGAAGAACCCCAGGGTTAGTAGAAGGAAAGAAATCTTAAAAATTAGGGCAGAAATAAATGAAAAAGAAACAAAGGAGACCATAGCAAAAATCAACAAAGCTAAAAGCTGGTTCTTTGAGAAGATAAATAAAAGAGACAACCATTAGCCAGACCCATCAAGAAAAAAAGGCAGAAGAATCAAATCAACAAAAATGGGAATGAAAATGGAGAAATCACAACAGACAACACGGAAATACAAAGGATCATAAAAGACTACTATCAGCAACTATATGCCAATAAAATTGACAACTTGGAAGAAATGGACAAATTCTTAGAAAAGTATAACTTTCCAAAACTGAACCAGGAAGAAATAGAAAATCTTAACAGACCCATCACAAGCACAGAATTCAAAACTGTAATCAGAAATCTTCCAACAAACAAAACCCCAGCACAAGACAGCATCACAACTGAATTCTACCAAAAATTTAGAGAAGCGCTAACACCTATTCTACTCAAACTCTTCCAGAAAATTGCAGAGGAAGATAAACTGCAAACTCATTCTATGAGGCCACCATCACCCTAATACCAAAACTAGACAATAATGCCACACAAAAAAATAAAACTATGGGCCAACATCATTGATGAACATAGATGCAAAAATCTTTAACAAAATTCTAGCAAACAGAATCCAACAACATATTAAAAACATCATACATCATGACCAAGTGGGCTTTATCTCAGGGATGCAAGGACTCTTCAAAATTCACAAGTCAATCTATGTGATACACCACACTAACAAATTGGAAGAAAAAAACCATATGATTATCTCAATAGATGCAGAGAAAACCTTTGACAAAACTCAACATCCATTTATGATAAAAACCCTCCAGAAAGCAGGCATAGAAGGAACATACCTCAACATAATAAAAGCCGTATATGACAAACCCACAGCAAATACTATCCTCAATGCTGAAAAATTGAAAGCATTTCCCCTAAAATCAGGAATAAGACAATGGTGCCCACTCTAACCACTACTATTCAACATAGTTTTGGAAGTTTTGGCCACAGCAATCAGAGAAGAAACAGAAATAAAAGGAATCCAGATTCAAAAAGAAGAAGTAAAACTCTCACTGTTTGCAGATGACATGATCCTCTACATAGAAAACCCTAAAGACTCCACCAGAAAATCACTAGGGCTAATCAATGTATATAGTAAAGTTGCAGGATATAAAATTAACACACAAAAATCCCTTGCATTCCTATACGCTAAAAATGAGAAAACAGAAAGAGAAATGAAGGAAATAATTCCATTCACCATTGCAACAAAAAGAATAAAATACTTAGGAATAAATCTACCTAAAGAAACAAAAGACCTATCTTTAGAAAACTATAAAACACTGATGAAAGAAATCAAAGATGACATAAATAGATGGAGAAATATACCATGTTCATGGATCAGAAAAATCAATATATGATTCAATATATGAAAATGAGTATACTACCCAAAGCAACCTATAGATTCAATGCAATCCCTATCAAGCTACCAATGGTATTTTTCAGAGAACTAGAACAAATAATCTCACAATTTGTATGGAAATACAAAAAACCTTGAATAGCTAAAGCAATCTTGAGAAAGAATGAAACTGGAGGAATCAAACTTTCTGACTTCAGACTATACTACAAAGCCATAGTCATCAAGACAGTATGGTACTGGCACAAAGACAGAAATATAAATCAGTGGAACAGAATAGAAAGCCCAGAGATAAATCCATGCACCTTATCTTTGACAAAGGAGGCAAGAATATACAATGGAGAAAAGACAATCTCTTTAACAAGTGGTGCTGGGAAAACTGGTCAACCACTTGTAAAAGAATGAAACTAGAACACTTTTTAACACCATACACAAAAATAAACTCAAAATGGATCAAAGATCTAAATGTAAGACCAGAAACTATAAAACTCCTAGAGGAAAACATAGGCAAAACACTTCCCAACATAAATCACAGCAGGATCCTCTATGACCCACCTCCCAGAGTAATGGAAATAAGAGCAAAAATAAATAAATGGACCTAATTAAACTTAAAAGTTTTTGCACAACAAAGGAAAACTATAAGCAAGGTTAAAATACAGCCTTCAGAATGGGAGAAAATAATAGCAAATGAAGCAACAGACAAAGGATTAATCTCAAAAAAGGAATTGCAGCTCAATTTCAGAAAAATAAATGACCCAATTAAAAAATGGGCCAAAGAACTAAACAGACATTTCTCCAAAGAAGACATACAGATGGCTAACAAACACATGAAAAGATGCTCAACATCACTCATTATCAGAGTAATGCAAATCAAACCCACAATGAGGTACCATCTCATGCCGGTCAGAATGGATGCTATCCAAAAGTCTACAAGCAATAAATGCTGGAGATGGTGTGGAGAAAAGGGAACCCGCTTACACTGTTGGTGGGAATGCAAACTAGTACAGCCACTATAGAGAACAGTGTGGAGATTCCTTTAAAAACTGGAAATAGAACTGCCATACAACCCAGCAATCCCACTGCTGGGCATACACACCAAGGAAACCAGAATTGAAAGAGACACACATACCCAAATGTTCATTGCAGCACTGTTTACAGTAGCTAGGACATGGAAGCAACCTACATGTCCATAGGCAAACGAATGACTAAGAAAGCTGTGGTACATATACACAATGGAATATTACTCAGCTAATAAAAAGAATGCATTTGAATCAGTTCTAATGAGGTGGATGAAACTGGAGCCCATTATACAGAGTCAAGTTAAGTCAGAAAGAAAAACACCAACATGCTATATTAACGCATATATATGGAATTCAGAAAGATGGTAATGATGACCTTATAGGTGAGACAGCAAAAGAGACACAGATGTAAAGAACAGAATTTTGGACTCTGTGGGAGAAGGCAAGGGTGGGATGATTTGAGAGAATAGCATTGAAACATGTATATTATCATATGTGAAACAAATCGCCAGTCCATGTTCGATGCATGAGACAGGGTGCTCAGGGCTGGTGCACTGGGATGACCCTGAGGGGTGGGATGGGGAGGGAGGTGCAAGGGGTTCAGGATGGGGAACACAAGTACACCTATGACTGATTCATGTCAATGTATGGCAAAAATCACTACGATATTGTAAAGTAATTAGCCTCCAATTAAAATAAATTAATTAATTTTTTAAAGTTATATATATAAATAAAGTTCACTCATTACTAAGATGTCGATTTTTTACTCTCGCCATCTCCTGCTTGACCACATCCAATTTACTTTGATTCATGGACCTAACACTCCAGGTTCCTATGCAATATTGTTCTTTACAACATCAGATTTTACTTTCATCACCTCAAAGATCCACAACTGAGTGGCATTTCCACTTTGGCCCAGCCACTTCATTCTTTCTGGGGCTATTAGTAGTTGTCCTCCACTCTTCCCCAGTAGCATATTGGACACAGTCCTCCCCGGAGGGCTCATCTTTTGGTATCATATTTTTTTGACTTTTTATACAGTTCATGGGGTTCTCACAGCAATTATACTGGGATGGTTTGCCATTCCCTCCTCCAGTGGATCACTTTTTGTCAGAACTCTCCACTATGACCCGTCCATCTTGGGTGGCCCTGCACAGCATAGGTTATAGCTTTGTTGAGTTACACAAGCCCCTTTGTTGTGACAAGGCAGTGATCCATTAAGGGGGAGGATACAGTAAAGTTTCGAGATACAAAATCAACATACCAAAAAATACCTCAAAATGAAAACATTCAAAGGTCAGTTGTATTTCTATGTAGAAGCCTGAACAATCTAAGAAGGATATTAAGAAAAATCATTTTATCTACAATAGCATCAGAAGAATAAAATACCTGTGAATAAGTTTAACCAAGGAGAGTGGAGACTTGCACACTGAAAACTACTAAACATTGCTGAAAGAAATTAAAGAAGACATAAATAAATGGAACAACTTGTATTCATGGATTAGAAGACAATAGTGTTAAGATGGTACTACTACCAAAAGCAATACACAGAGTCAATGCAATACTATCAAAATTTCAATGGCTTTCTTTACAGAAATGGAAAATTCATATGGAACCACAAAAGACCCTGAATAGACAAAGCAATCTTGAGCAAGAAGAACAAAGCTGAAGGCATCACAATTCACCATTTCAAAATATGTGATAAAGCTACAATAATCAAAACAGTATGCTGATGACATAAAAACAGACATATAGACCAATAAAAGAATTGAGAGGCCAGAAATAAGTCCATACATCTACATCAATTGACTAGGGTACCAAGAATCCAAAATGAGAAAATGATAATTTCTTCAATAAACAATCTTGGGAAAACTGGATATCCACATGCAGGAGGATGAAGTTGGATACTTATATCACACCATACACAAAAATATCAACCCCAAATGGATTAAAGACTTCAATGTAAGACCTGAAGTCATAAAACTACTAAAAGAAAATGCAGAAGGAAAGCTTCGACAATGTCATTTTGAAAATCACACCAAAAACAAAGGCAATAAAACCAAAAAGAAACAAATGGGGTTTCATCAAGCCAGAAAGTTTCTGCCCAGCAAAGAAAACAATCAATGGAATGAAAAAGCAATTCATGGAATGGGATAAAATATTTGCAAACCATATTTCTAATGAGAGTTAATGCTCCCAAATAAATAAGAAACATGAACAACTCAGTAGCAAAAAAACCAAATAACTCAATTAAAAGATGGACAAAAGATATGAATAGACACTTCTCAAAAGAAGACATACAAATGGCCAACAGGTATATGAAAAATGTTCAGCTTCACTAGTCATTGTGCGTGCATGGTCAGCTGGTCAGTTGTGTCCAACTCTTTGCAACCCCATGGACTGTAGCCCTCCAGGCTCCTCTGTCCATGGGATTTTCCCAGGGAAGAACACTGGAGTGGGTTGACATTTCCTTCTCCAGAGTATCTTCCTGACCCAGGAATCGAATATATGTCTCCTACATTGGTAAGCTGGTTCTTTACCACTGAGCCACCTGGGAAGCCTAGAGAAATGTAACTCAAAACTTCAGTGAGATATTACCTTATATATGTTGAATGGCTATTATCAGAGATGAAAGATAATAAGTGTTGTTGAGGATGTGGAGAATAGGGAACACTTGTACACTACCGGTGGGAATGTAAATTTGTTGTTCTTGTTCAGTCACTAAGTCGTGTCCAACTCTCTGCAACCCCATGGACTGCAGCATGCCAGGCTTCCTGTCCTTCACTGTCTCCCAGAGTTTGCTCAAATTCGTATCCATCAAGATGGTGATACCATCCAACCATCTCATGCTCTAATGATGCCTTTTCCTTCAGCCGTCAATCTTTCCCAGCATCAGGGTCCTTGCCAATGAGTCAGCTCTTCGAATCAAGTGACCAAAGCATTGGAGCTTCAGTTTCAGCATTAGTCCTTCCAATGAATACTCAGGGTTGATTTCCTTTAGGATTGACTGGTTTCATCTCCTTGCTGTCCAAGGGACTCTCAAGAGTCTTCTCCAGTACCATGATTCAAAAGCATCAGTTCTTCAGAATGTAAATTGGTATGACCTTAATAGAAAACAATATGAAGTTACTCAAAAAATTAAAAATAGAACTGTCTTATGATCCAGTAATTCTTCACTTTTGGGTATACATCCAAAAGAAATAAAATCAGAATGTCAAAGCAATATCTGCACTGCCATATTCACTTCAGTATTATTCACAAAAGCTAAGTTATGCAAACACAGTAAATGTCCATCAATGAATGAATGGATAAAGAAAGTTTTATATATATATGTATACATATATATGTATATTATATATGTATATATATATATATACCCACACATAAATACACACATATGTACATGCATATGTATATACAAACATATATATACATCAGCTAGTTATATATCTGTATATTTCAAGCCTTAAAGAGGAAGAAAATCTTGTAATTTTTTTTTCTTTTTTTTTTATTAGTTGGAGGCTAATTACTTCACAACATATCAGTGGGTTTTGTCATACATTGATATGAATCAGCCATAGATTTACACATATTCCCCATCCCGATCCCCCCTCCCACCTCCCTCTCCACCCGATTCCTCTGGGTCTTCCCAGTGCACCAGGCCCGAGCACTTGTCTCATGCATCCCACCTGGGCTGGTGGGAAATCTTGTAATTTGTGACAACATGGAAATGTGAATGAACCTGGAGGATATTATGTTAAATGCATTAATCCAGATACAAAGACAAGTACTGCAAGATCTCACTTACATGTAGAATCTAAAACAGTTGAACTCAGAAGCAGAGAGTAAAATGGTAGTTATCAATGGATGGAGAGAGGGGGGAAAAGAGGAGATGGCTGGTCAAGGAGTACAAAGTTTTAGTTATGCAAGATAAAAAAGTACTACCATTCTATGGTATACCGTTGTGACCATATTAACAATTCTTGACTGTATACTTGAAATTTGTTAAGAGGGTATGTGTTAAATGTTCTCACCACTGACAGACAGACACACACACAGTGGTAACTATATGAAGAGACAGCTTCCTGATGTATCTCAAATTATCAAATTGTACCTAAATCAATCATCTTAAATATATAAAACTCTTAATCCTCAATTGTACCTCAATTTAGAAATTAATGTTTTTAGAAGAGAGTGTAAAAACAACCCACAGGCCAGGAGAAAATGTTACAATTCATATATCTGACAAGAGTCTAGTATCCAGAATTTATCAGGCACTCTTACAATTCAACAAAAAGGACAATCCAACTTAAAAATGGACAAAGGAGTTGGATAGATATTTGTCCAAAGAAAATATAACAAATGGCCAAGAGACACATGTTCAAAATCACTAATCATTAGGAAAATGCAAATCAAAACCACAAGATGCCACTTCATACCCACTAGGATGACAATAGTAATAGCTATAACAGAAAATAACAAATGTCAGTGAGGAAAAATTGGAACCCTGCTCCCAAAGCCTGACCCCAAAAAATATGGGCCTGGGTTAGCATCTCAACTCTACACATAAAACCAGTAAACCTAGTGAAATCACCAATCCCTTAGAGCCTCTGTTTCCTCATCTGGGACATGGGGATAATAATATCTACTGTGGACTATGGTGAAGAAGTAGTGATGAGAGATGTTATGCTGTGCCTCATTCTAAAGTTCTGAGGCAGAAAGATAATGTGTGTCAAGGACCTAGCACCAGTAAGTTTCCTTTATTCTGCTTCCGTTCCCCTCTATGGACCCTCCCTTCTCCCTGGACACTCTGCCTTTGTGACCTCACTCCTTCTCCACCCAAGCTTTCAGGAGAGGGTCTGACAATCTCAGGCCTGCCTATGTGTAAGCACAGAGTTCAAAGACTGACAGAGAGGGGCACATGGGAGAAATGAGGCCAGGACATGGCTTCCCAGGACCCCTGAAAGTCCAGCTTTGGCCTATGGAAAGCTGAATTCTCAATTCTGTGGTAAGTAATCACAGACCACTCCAGGCTCACAATCCATTTCCAACAAGTTGCGTTTGTGGCTAAGACAGCATGGTACCAGCTTAAAAAACCTCCAGTCCCTGCTTCCCAGCAGGACTGCCCCTTCCCCAGAAGTGGCAGCCCTCTCACTCTCTGGGCTCTCTGCTAGGGTGGGCCCCAGGCACACATGCCTTCATGTGGCTGTAATCACAGTGCTCTTCCCACAGTGAGTTGCTCAGGCCTCCAAATTGCGACATAGCTCTTGGCACTTTGCTTTCCAACACCATCAAGCCAAAGTATGTGAGCTCAAAAAGCCACGCCTTGCTGTGAAAGGTTCCCCCTCTTTGGATTATTTCATCAGAGTAAATTCCCAGCAGAGAGATTCTTGGCCTAGAGAACATGAACAAATATTTTTATGGCTCTATCTACTTATTGACAAATTATCTTCCCATATGCTTGTATATTCTCACTATAAATAAATGAATATACTTGGCTTCACTACAGTATTATTGACTTTGATTCTTATTTAATTTTTAAAATGTTTGCAAATAGCTTTATTCTTCCACTTTTACACATAAAAGTTGCTTGTTGTAATATTCATATACTGTAGACAAAGAGGTCGCTGGTAATTAGACATCTTATATAAAATAACTAAAATCCTAAAATCCCCTGTATACCTTGGAAGCACATTTTGCTACACAACTGTAATATACCTTTATAACACTAAACAGTCAAGAACTCTCTGGTGTCATTTGATAACCAATCCTTGATCACATTTTCCTACTGCCTCAGAAATAGTCTCTTTTCTTTTGGGAAGAAAAGATCCCCCTCAAAGCCCACACACGATATTTGGATGTTATATTTCTTAATTCTCTTTTAATCTAAAATGCCCCTCACCCTTTTGCTTTTCTTACCTTTTATTTATTGCATAAGCTAAGTCAGTCATCCTCTAGAGTGTTCGCTCTTTCCCAACTTGTCTGGGCTGCCTAGGGATGTCATTTAACTGGATCCTTTATTTCCCCTTCAAGGCCCAGATATGGTTCTGACTGGCCAGAGGGCCCAGAACTGGGAAGTTGTGGGGTAGGATGTGACCCAGGTTTCTTGCCTTCTGCAAGGCTCCTCCTTGCAGTGCAGACTGGGTCACGGATCACAGCCAGCCCTGGCACTGGCTTCCCTCCAGGAGTGGCAGTCGAGGAAACCATCAGTATGTAAACATGCCCCCTTAAGACTGCCCTTAAAATTTTCTTCTAGAAGGACACAGCATGACCAAGAGTATCGGGCTCAACAAATGCTTATTGGCTTCTGTCCCTTACAAAACATAGAGGCTAGTCTGTTGGTAGCTACACCCAAAGGCTGTCCAGTAAAGGTGGCCAGGTAAGGTCCCTGAGATGTGGGCTTGATGGCAGAGTTCAAAGCTGAGGCAAGGGAGTGAAGAAACCAGCCCCAGAGCAAGTAAAGATGAAGGAGTCACTGGGGCTTGGAGATGCCCCAGAGTAACAGAGAAGAAACCATTTAGCCCAAGGAAGGGAACTGCAGAAACTTACCAGACCCCAAATATCTTTTAGTAGGAGAAACACTCCATCAGCCAGTCCAGTCATACAGGGGAGTACAGCGGCCATTAAACAAATGGTAGAGAGGCATACACTAATATATATTCCACTCAACAACAGGGTTGATGGTGAAAAACATCAAACTGCAGGAAAAGTAGGGACAGATTATGCCATTTGTAACACATACAGAGAGATGCTTGCCTAGGTACAGGTGAATGCAAGTGTCTGTAATTGCATTGGGAGGATCTGCAAGTACCGTCAGCAAATCTAAACAGTGTTACCTGGGGGCCTGATATTCAGCAAAGGGTGAGTGGTCAAGGAGTCTTGGCTTTACTGAAATAATTTTATTTGTATCAGAAAAATCGATTCATGTCTTACTTGAGTATTTGGAGTTAATTAACTATAAATGGCAAGCTGCTCAGAGACTTCATGGTAGCCACTGTTACCTCAGCATAGACTGGCAAGGCTGGGGATGCTCTAGGTACTGAGGAAAGCAAGATGGACAGGTCCTTGGATCCCAGACCCTGGCTGCTACCCCTAAGCACCGGGCAATGCAAGCAAGGACACATGCCAGGCCCCCAGCAATTATCCTGGCTTGCAGCAAGCCTTCCTGCCCAGTGGCTGGGACCCTTGCCCTGGGCCTTCTCTCCCTTCCAAGGACAAGGACCCTGGGGACTGAGGGGACACCCATTCTGGCTGAGTATATGTTAAGAATGGCTCTGCAGTCCATCTGCATTATGGCCAGGTTCAGAGCCCTTCAAGCTTGTGGCCAGCAGGTGAAGAGTTGCTATCAACTCCAACCCAACACCACCACCTTGGTCAGAACAGATCCAGATCTGGTCACAGGGACACCTGCTGGAGGCAAAGCCTGGAAAGAGATATCCTCCCTCAGAAGTAGCCATCTTGTTCCCTGAATCATGCTCTAGACCCTGACTCGGCTTGGAGCAGTTGCTCCTGGGGTTCTGGAAGGCTGTGGTGAGACTAACTGACTAAATGAAGCTGCAAGGTAAAAGAGAAGAGTGGGCCCAGGTGCTCAGCAGCATCGCAGGCCCTCTGACACTGAAATTCGGTTTCCATTCACTGCTGTGGTTTGAGTCTGGTGGGAGGACATCTGTTCCTCACATCTAAAGTGGCCTATTGCTAAACTGCCCTGCAGTGAGGAGGTGCCAGCTACCTCCCACCAGCAACCACACGCTTTGTCTAAAATACTTTGATATGAAGGAAGGAGGGTGTGATGATGAAGTCAGGCTGATTGCTACTGCTTGCATCCCTTGGCCTGAGCTTCTCCAGGGATGGAACTGTACAGACACTGCTGGTGGCTGCCCTGTCAATAGCTGAAGCCTACTCTAAGGTCACACAGCAGCCCTGCATCTCTGTCCCTGAGGTAATTTGGTTATTCCAGACATATCACTGTCTCTGGGCAGGGCAGTCCTGAGGTACTGAGGAACTGATTCCCCAGGATGATGGTGGGGGGTGTCAGTGCCCCAGCCTCTTTGCCAGTGGGTCCTCTCAAAGAGTGTGCCTCCAAGTCTCTGGAAGTTCCCCGGGAGACTGAGCCCCAGAAGTAGCCTGCTCATTAACATGTTCTTTTTGGGCGTTACTCCCTTCCTATGTCCCTTCTCTACTCAGAGGATTTACCACAACTTACGCTCAATAAAGGAGCGAAATGGCATGGACCTAACAGAAGCAGAAGATATTAAGAAGAGGTGGCAAGAATACACAGAAGAACTGTACAAAAAAGGTCTTCACGACCCAGATAATCATGATGGTGTGATCACTCACCTCAAGCCAGACATCCTGGAATGTGAAGTCAAGTGGGCCTTAGGAAGCATCACTACGAACAAAGCTAGTGGAAGTGATGGAATTCCAGTTGAGCTATTTCAAATCCTAAAAGATGGTGCTGTGAAAGTGCTGCACTCAATATGCCAGCAAATTTGGAAAATCAGCAGTGGCCACAGGACTGGAAAAGGTCAGTTTTCATCTCAATCCCAAGGAAGGGCAATGCCAAAGATTGTTCAAACTACCACACAATTGCACTCATCTCACAATGTAGCAATGTAATGCTCAAAATTCTCCAAGCCAGGCTTCAACTGTATGTGAACCAAGAACTTCCAAATGTCAAGTGGGATTTAGAAAAGGCAGAGGAACCAGAGACCAAATTGTCAACATCCATTGGATCATAGAAAAAGTAACAAGAGTTCCAGAAAAACATCTACTTCTGCTTTATTGACTATGCTGAAGCATTTGAATGTGTGGATCACAACAAACTGTGGAAAATTCTTCAAGAGATGGGAATACCACCTGACCTGCTTCCTGAGAAACCTGTATGCAGGTCAAGAAGCAACAGTTAGAACAGGACATGGGACAAGAGACTGGTTCCAAGTTGGGAAAGCAGTATGTCAAGGCTGTATATTGTCACATTATTTATTTAACTTACATGCTGAGTACATCATGCGAAATGCTGAACTGGATGAAGCACAAGCTGGAATCAAGATTGCCAGGAGAAATATCAATAACCTCAGACATGCACATGACACCACCCTTATGGCAGAAAGCAAAGAGGAACTAAAGAGCTTCTTGATGAAGGTGAAAGAGGAGGGTGAAAAAGCTGGCTTAAAACTCAACATTCAGAAAACTAAGATCATGACATCTGGTCCCATCACTTCATGGCAAATAGATGGGGAAACAATGGAAACAGTGAGAGACTCTGTTTTGGGGGTCTCCAAAATCACTGCAGATGGTGAGTGCAGCCATGAAATTAAAAGATGCTTGCTCCTTGGAAGGAAAGTTATGACCAACCTAGATAGCACATTAAAAAGCAGAGACATTACTTTGCCAACAAATGTCCATCTAGTCAAAGCTATGGTTTTTCCAGTAGTCATGTATGGATGTGAGAGTTGGACTATAAAGAAAGCTGAGCGCTGAAGAATTGATGATTTTGAACTGTGGTGTTGGAGAAGACTCTTAAGAGTTCCTTGGACAGCAAGATCAAACCAGTCAATCCTAAAGGAAATCAGTCTTGAATATTCATTGGAAGGACCGATGCTGAAGCTGAAGCTCCAACATTTTGGCCACCTGATGGAAAGAACTGACTCATTGGAAAATCCCCTGATGCTGGGAAAAATTGAAGGCAGGAAGAGAAGGGGACAAGAGAGGGTGAGATGGTTGGATGGCATCACTGACTTGTTGGACATGAGTTTGAGCAGCCTCCGAGTGTTGTTGATGGACAGGGAAGCCTGGCGTGCTATAGTCCATGGGGTCGCAAAGGTGGGACACAACTGAGTGACTGAACTGAACTGAACTGGCCTTATCCGGATATCAAAACCTGGCAAAGCCATTGCAAGAAAAGAACACTACAGACTTCCTTACCAATATATAGGCAAGATTCTTAAACAAAAGTTTACCAAATCCAATTTAACAATTGTAAAAATATTAATAAATCATGACCAATAAAGGTTTATCCCAAAAGTAAGTTTGATTTAACATTCAAAAATTAAACAATGTTACTGATCATAAATAGTGAGTTTAAATAGTATTTCCTCAAAAACACATCCACTCAGAAATTCAGAATGTGACTTTATTTGGAGATAGAGTCTTTGCAGATTTAATTAGTTAAGGATCTTGACAAGAAATCATCCTGGATTTAGGGTGAGCCCTAGATTCAATGATTGGAATCCTTATAAGAGGATAATAGAGGTCACAGATAATAAACACAGAGAAGGTGATGATAGAAGTGTGCAGAGATTGGAATTATTCAGTCACTACACAATGAACAACTGGGGCCATGAGATGCTAGAAGTGAAAAAATGATTCTTCCCTAGAGCCTGAAGAGGTAGAAAAGCTTTGCTGACACCTTGATTTCAGAGACTGCTAGAATGCATAATTGTGAGAGAATAAATTTTTGTGTTCCTAAGCCACAAAGTTTGTGGTAATTTGATATAGCAATTACCATACTTTATTAAAAAGTGAAATAGACATTAGCTTGTCTCTGAACATTTGATAGAATGCATCTGTGAAGTCATCTGGCCCTGGGCTTTCATTTCTAGGGAAATTTTTTTGGTCACAGTTTCAGTTTCAGTACTTGTGATTTGTCTGTTCATAATTTCTTTTTTGTCCTGGTTCAGTCTTGGAAGATTTTACTTTTTGAAGAATTCATTCATTTCTCCCAGGTTGTCCATTTTATTGGCATAAAATTGCTCATAGTAGTCTCCTATTATCCTTTGTATTTCTGTGTTGTCTATTGTAACTTCTCCCTTTTCATTTCTAATTTTACTGATTTGAGTCTTGTTGCTTTTTTTTCCTGATGAGTCAGGCTATTGGTTGGTCAGTTTTGTTTATCTTCTCAAAGAATCAGCTTTTAGTTTTATTGATCTTTCCTTTGTTTCCTTCATTTCTTTTTCATTTATTTCTTCTCTTATCTACATGATTTCTTTCCTTCTACTAACTTTGGGATTTTTTAATTTTTGTTGTTTTTCTTTTTCTAGTTGCTTTAGCTGCAAGGTTAGGTTTTCTATTTGATGTTTTTCTTATTTCTTGAGGTAGGATTGCATTACTATAAGCTTCCCTCTTAAAACTGACTTTGCTGCATCCCGTAAGTTTTGGATCATTGTGTTTTTGTTGTAATTTGTCTCTGGGTTTTTTTTTTTTTTTAATTTCCACTTTGATTTCTTCAGTAACCTCTTGGTTATTATAGAATTATATTGTTTAATTTCCATGTGTTTGTGTTGTTTAGAGTTTTATTTTCTCTGTAATTGATATCTAATCTGATAGTATTGTGGTCAGAAAATATGCTTGGTATAATCCTTCTCAAATTCTTTGAATGTTGTGTTGTTCAGCCACTTGGGCTCAGTCATGTCTGACTCTTTGGAACCCATGACCTGCAGCATGCCAGGCTTCCCTGTCCTTCACTATATCCCAGAGTTTGCTCAAACTCATGCCCATTGAGTTGATGGTGCCATCCAATCATCTCATCCTTTGTTGCCCTTTCTCCCACTCTCAATCTTTCCCAGCATCAGGGTTTTTTCCAATGAGTCAGCTCTTCTCATCAGGTGGCCAAAGTAATAAAGCTTCAGCTTCAGCATCAGTCCTTCCAATGAATATTCAGGACTGATTTCCTTTAGGATTGACTGGTTTGATCTCCTTGCAGTCCAAGGAACTCTCAAGAATCTTCTCCAGTACCACAGTTCAAAAGCATCAGTTTTTCAGTGCTCAGCCTTCTTTATGGTCCAACTCTCACATCTATACATGACTACTGGAAAAAAAAACTTTGTCAGCAATGTGATGTCTCCGCTTTTTAGTATGCTATCTAGATTTGTCAGAGCTCTTCTTCCAAGGAGCAAGTGTCTTTTAATTTCATGGCTGCAATCACTATCTTCGGTGACTGTAGAGCCTAAGAAAATAAAGTCTCTCATTGTTTTCATTGTTTCCCCATCTGATGGGAACCGATGCCATGATCTTAATGTTTTTTTTTTTATCTTAGTTTTTTGAATGTTGAGTTTTAAACCAGCTTTTTCCCTTTCCTCTTTCACCTTCATCAAAAGGCCCTTTAGTTCCTCTTCACTTTCTGCCATAGGGTTGTGTCATCTACGTATCTGAGGTTATTGATATTTCTCCTGGCAATTTTGATTCCAGCTTGTGATTCATCCAGTCCAGCATTTTGCATGACGTACTCTGCATATAGTTTAAATAAGCAAGGTGACAATATACAACCTTGACATACTCCTTTCCCAATTTGGAACCAGTCTTTTTGTTCCATGTCTGGTTCTAACTGTTGCTTCTTCATCTGCATACAGGTTTCTCAGGAGGCAGGTAAGGTGGTCTGGTATTCCCATTTCTTTAAGAATTTTCAAGTTTGCTGGGATCCCAATGTTAGGGAAATTAAAGCGTCTTGTTTAGGCTTTCAAGTCAAAGCAGAATAGGACTCTGACCTTGTTTCTAACCTGCCCGGACGATGCTGTGACTATAAGCCCCCTCACTGACTGCTGTGAGTGGAAACCTTACAGCACTGTAAATAGGATAAGGTATGAATCTTGAGACTGTTGAGCCCATACAGGGGGTCCGGCCAATCAAGCCAAGGCTTAACATTCCAAGTTTTACACAACAAAACAGCATTAACATGAAACCAGAGCTCCAATTTGCTCACAGATTGATGATGATACCAGTTTGCATCCTGGGATTATAAGTGGGAACCTCAAACTGCAATTTTTGAAGTCTCGCCCATGGAGTGGATGTATTTCCTGGAACCTTTTACCATTTGGGACTCCAGGTGTGCTGTGTCACAGGACTTCCCAGTGCTGTTTGGATGTTGGTCAAATCCCAATTTGGTGATGTATCCTCTGCTGTTTCTCTTTCTCTTTTCTTTTAATGTTAGTGTATTGAAAGTAAACTAGATAATTCTCTAATAAATACTGATATTATTTATTTGTATATAACAAGTGGCTTCTTTTGTTAACAAATCCTTTAACCCTGAGATGAAAGTGAAAACTTTATGCAAAACTTCCAAAAAAAAAAAAAAAAAAACTGCAGAGGGAGGAAAACTGCCAAACTCATTCTACCAGGCCACCATCACCCTGGTACCAAAACAAAAGATGTCACACAGAAAAAAATAAATAAAATAAAAGTCAATATCATTGTGAACATAGATGTAATAATTCTCAACAAAACACTAGCAAACAGAGTCCAACAGCACATTAAATGGATCATACACCATGTTCAAGAGTTGTTTATCCCAAGGATGCAAGGATTTGTCAATATATGCAAATCAATCAATGTGATACACCATATTAACAGATTGAAAGATAAAAATCATATGATAATCTCAATAGATGCAGAAAAAATCTTTTGACAAAATTCAACACACATTTTTGATAAAAAAAAAAAACTTAGAATATAGACAGAGAAGGAACCTACCTTAAAACAATAAAAATCATATATGACAACCCTCAGCAAACATTATTTTCAGTGGTGAAAAACTGAAAGCATTTCCTCTAAGATCAGGATTAAGACAAAAGTGCCCACACTTGCCATTATTATGCAGCATAGTTTTGGAAGTCTGGACCTAACAGAAGCAGAAGATGTTAAGAAGAATACACACAAGAACTATAAAAAAGATCTTAATGATCCGGATAACCATGATGGTGTGATCCCTCAATTAGAGTCAGACATCCTGGAGTGTAAAGTCAAGTGGGCCTTAGGAAGCATCACTATGAACAAAGCTAATGGAGATAAGGGAATTTCAGCTGAACTATTTTAACTCCTAAAAGATGATGCTGTGAAAGTGCTGCACTCAATATGCCAGCAAATATAGAAAACTCAGCAGTGGCCACAAGACTGGAAAAGATTAGTTTTCATTCCAATCCCAAAGAGGGGCAATGCAAAAGATTGTGCAAACTACCACACAACTGCACTCATTTCACATGCTAGCAAGGTCATGTTCAAAATCCTTCAAGCTAGCCTGCAACAGTACATGAACCAAGAGCTTCCAGATGTACAAGCTGGATTTAGAAAAGGTAGAGGAACCAGAGATCAAATTGCCAACATCCGATGGATTATGAAAAAAGCAGGAGAATTCCAGAAAAACATCTATTTCTGCTTCATTTACTATGCTAAAGCCTTTGGATGTGTGAATCACAACAAACTGTGGAAAATTCTTCAAGAGATGGGAATACCAGACTACCTTACCTGCCTCCTGAGAAATCTGTAGGCAGGTCAAGAAGCAACAGTTAGAACTGGACATGGAGCAACAGACTGGTTCCAAATTGGGAAAGGAGTATGTCAAGACTATATATTGTCACCCTGCTTATTTAACTTATATGCAGAAATGTGGGCTGGAAGAATCACAAGCTGGATCAAGATTGCAGGGAGAAATATCAATAACCTCAGATATGCAGATGATACCACCCTTAATGCAGAAAGCAAAGAGGAACTAAAGAGCCTCTTGACGAAAGTGAGAGGAGAGTGAAAAAGCTGGTTTAAAATTCAACATTCACTAAACTAAGATCATGGCATCCAGTCCAATCAGTTGAGATGGGAAAGCAATGGGAACAATGAGAAACTTTATTTTCTTGTCTCCACAATCACCCTGGACCATGACTGCTGCCATGAAATTAAAAGACACTTGCTCCTTGGGAAAAAAGTTATGAAAACCTAGACAGCTTATTAAAAAGCAGAGACATTGCTTTGCAAACAAAGGTCCAGATTATCAAAGCTATGGTTTTTCCAATAGTCATGCCCAGATGTGAGAGTTGGTCCATAATGAAAGCTAAACTCCAAAAAATCTATGCTTTTGAACTGTGGTGCTAGAGAAGTCTCTTGAGTCCCTTGGACAGCAAAGAGATCAAACAAGTGAATCCTAAAGGAAATCAGTCCTGAATATTCATTGGAAGGACTGATGATGAAGCTGATGCTCCAATGCTTTGGCCCCCTGATGAGAAGAGCCACTCATTAGAAAAGACCCTGATGCTGGGAAAGATGGAAGACAGGAGGAAAAGGGGAGGACAGAGGACAAGATCATTGGATGGCATCACCGACACAATGGACATGAGTTTGAGCAAGCTCTGGAATATGGTGAAGTACAGGAAAGACTGGGGTGCTGAAGTTCATGCGGTTGCAAAGAGTTGAACACAGATGAGCAACCAAACAAGAACAAAGCCATGACAGTGAGAGAAAAAGAAGAAATAAAAGGAATCCAGATTGGAAAAGAAGAATTTAAATTCTCACTGTTTGCAGATGACATGATACTATGCATAGAATGCCCTAAAGATGCCACAGAAAATTACTAGAGCTAATCAGTCACAGGATACAAAATCAATACACAGAAATCCCTTGCATTCCTATATATTAAAGACAAAAAATCACAAAAAGAAATTAAGGAAGCAATTCCACTCACCATTGCAACAAAACGATAAAAATCCCTAAGAATAAACCTACCTACAGAGACAAAACACCTATGCTCTGAAAACTACTAGACACTGATGAAAGAAATCAAGACAACAAAAAGAGATGGAGGAATATACCATGTTCTTGGATTGAAAGAATTAATTTTGTGAAAATGACTATACTATCCAAAGCAATATACAGATCCAGTGCAATCCCTATGAAATTACCAATAGCATTTTTCACAGAACTGGAACAAAAAATTTCACAAATTATATGGAAACACAAAAGCCCCCAAATAGCCAAAGTAATCTTGAGAAAGAGAAACAGAGCTGGAGGAATCAAACTTCTTGACTTCGGACTACAGACTACAAAGCTACGTTAAACAAAGCAGTATGGTACTGGCATAAAAACCAAAATATATACCAGTGGAACAAGATAGAAAGCCCAGATATAAACTCATGCAACTATGGGCACCTCATCACTGAAAAAGTAAGAAAGAATATTCAATGGAGAAAAGACAGCCTCTTCATTAAGTGGTGCTGGGAAAACTCAGTTCAGTTCAGTCACTCAGTCATGTTCAACTCTTTGCAACCCCATGGACTGCAGCACACCAGGCTCCCCTGTCCATCAACAACTCATGGAGGTTGCTCAAACTCATGTCCATTGAGTCCGTGATGCCATCCAACCACCTCATACTGTTTTCCGCTTCTCCTCCCACCTTCAATCTTTCCCAGCATCAGGGTCTTTTCTAATAAGTCATCCAACCACCTCATACTGTTTTCCGCTTCTCCTCCCACCTTCAATCTTTCCCAGCATCAGGGTCTTTTCCAATGAGTCAGTTCTCCACAACAGGTGGCCAAAATATTGGAGCTTCAGCATCAGTTCCTCAAATGATTTTTCTGGACTGATTTTCTTTAGGATTGACTGGTTTGATTTCCTTGCAGTCCAAGGGACTCTCAAGAGTCTTCTCCAACACCACAGTTCAAAACCATCAATTCTTCAGCATTCAGCCTTTATGGTCCAACTCTCACATCTGTACACGATTACTAGAAAAACCATAGCTTTGATTAGATGGACTTTTTTTTTTGCCAAAATAATGTCTTTGCTTTTTAATATGCTGTCTAGGTTGGTCACAGCTTTTCTTCCAAGGACCATGTGTCTTTTAATTTCATGGCTGCAGTCACCATTTGCAGTGATTTTGGAGCCCAAGAAAATAAAGCCTGTCACTGTTTCCATTGTTCCCCCACCTATTTGCCATGAAGTGGTGGGACCAGGTGCCATGATCTTAGTTTTTTGAATGTTGAGTTTTAAGCCAGCTTTTTCACTCTCTTTCACTTTCATCAAGAGGCTCTTTAGTTCTTCTTCACTTTCTGCCACAAGGGTGGTGTCATCTGCATATCTGAGGTTATTGATATTTTTCTCCGTGTTCTTGATTCCAGCTTGTGCTTCATCCAGTCCAGCATTTCTCATGATGTACTCTGCATATAAGTTAAATAAGCAGGGTGACAATATACAGCCTTGACGTACTCTTTTTCCAATTTGTAACTAGTCTCTTGTCCCATGTTCAGTTCTAACTATTGCTTCTTGACCTGCATATAGATTTCTCAGGAGGCAGGTAAGGTGGTCTGGTATTCCCATCTCTTGAAGAATTTTCCAGTTTCCTGTGATCCACACATTCAAAGGTTTTAGCATAGTCAATGAAGCAGAAGTAGATGTTTTTCTGGAATTCTCTTGCTTTTTCTATGACCCAACAGATGTTGACAATTTGATCTCTGGTTCCTCTGCCTTTTCTAAATCCAGCTTGAACATCTGGAAGTTCATGGGTTCACGTATTCTTGAAGCCTGGCTTGGAGAATTTTGAGCATTACTTTGCTATTTTGCTATGTTCTTTGGCATTGGCTTTCTTTGGGATTGGAATGAAAACTGACCTTTTCCAATCCTGTGGCCACTGCTGAGTTTTCCAAATTTGCTGGCATATTGAGTGAAGCACTTTCACAGCATCATCTTTTAAGATTTGAAATAGCTCAACTGGAATCCCATAACTTCTACTAGCTTTGTTCACAGTGATGCTTCCTAAGGTCCACTTGACTTTGCATTCCAGGATGTCTGGCTCTAGGTGAGTGACCACACCATCATGGTTATCTCGGTCATGAAGATCTTTTTTGTACAGTTCTGTGCTTTCTTACCACCTCTTCTTAATATCTTCTGCTTCTGTTAGGTCCATACCATTTCTGTTCTTTATTGAACCCATCTTTGCATGAAGTATTCCCTTGGTATCTCTAATTTTCTTGAAGAGATCTCTAGTTTTTCCCATTCTATTGTTATCCTCTATTTCTTTGCATTGATCACTGAGGAATGCTTTCTTATCACTCCTTACTATTCTTTGGAACTCTGCATTCAAATATGTATATCTTTCATTTTCTCCTTTGCCTTTCGCTTCTCTTCTTTTCTCAGCTATTTGTAAGGCTTCCTCAGACAACCATTTTGCCTTTCTGGATTTTGTCTTTAGGGAAAACTAGATACCTACATGTAAAAGAATGAAATTAGAACACTTCCTAACAGTATACAGAAAACTGGATTAGAGACCTAAATGTAAGACCAGACAATACAAAACTCTTAGAAGGAAACACAAGTAAAACACTCTTTGACATAAATAGTAGCAAGATCTTCTATGACCCAGTTCCTAGAGTAATGGAAAATGTAATAAAAAAAACACATGGAAAAACAAAAGTAATGGAATGTAATGGAAAAACAAAAGTAATGGAAAGAAATGGAAAAACAAAAATAAACAAATGGGACCTAATTAAACTTAAAAGTTTTTTCACAGCAAAGGAAACTATAAGCAAGATGAAAAGACAATCCTCAGAATGGGAAAAAATAATTGCAAATGAAGTAACTGGCAAAGGACTAATCTCCAAAATATATTAATACAAGCAGATGATGCAGCTCAATATCAGAAAAACAAACAACACAATGAAAAAATGGGCAAAAGACATCAACATACATTTCTTCAAAGAAGACATATGGATTGCCAAGAAATACATGAAAAGATGCTCAACATGGCTTATTGTAATTAAGGAAATTTAAGTCAAAACTAAAATGAGATATCACCTCACACCAATCAGAATGGCCATCATAAAAAAACTACAAACAGTAAATGTTAAAGAGGATGTGGAGAAAAGGGAATTCTTGCACTTTTGGTGAGAATGTAAATTGATACAGTCACTGTGGAGAACAGCATGGAGATTCCTTAAAAAAAGAAAAAGAAAAAAAAAAAAACTAGGAATAAAACTACCATATGACCCAGCAATCCCACTCCTGGGCATGTATCCTGAGAGGACCATAACTGAAAAAGTACATGTACCTGGTGTTCATTGCAGCACTATTACAATAGCTAGGACATGAAAGCAACCTAGATTTCCATAGACAGATACATGGATAAAGAAGCTGTGGTTCATATATACAATGGAATATGACTCAGCCATATAATTCACCCTGAATATTCATTGGGAGGACTAATGCTGAAGCTGAAGCTCCACTACTTTGGCCACCTAATGCAAAGAATCTACACACTGGAAAAAACCCTGATGCTGTGAAAGACTGAAGACAAAAGGAGAAGCGGTGGCAGAGGACAAGATGGTTAGATATCATCACTGACTCAGTGGACATGAATTTCAGCAAACTCCAAGAGATAGTGAAGAACAAAGCCTGGCATGCTGCAGTCCATGGGGTCACAAAGAATTGGACACATCTTAGTGACTGAACAACATTAACAGATTACTTAGCCATAAAAGGGAATGCATTCAAGTAAGTTCTAATGATGTGGATGAACCTAGAGCCTGTTATGCAGAGTGAAGTAACTGAGAAAGAGAAAAACAAATATCATATGTTAACAGATATATATGGAATCTAGAAAGATTAGTAGGGCAGCAGTAGAGATGCAGACACATAGAACAGACTTGTGGACACAGTATGGAGGAGAGGGTGCATGAATGGAGATAGTAGCATGGAAACATATACATTACCATATGTGAAATAGACAGCCAGTGGGGATTTGCTCTATGCCTCAGGGAACTCAGACTGGGGCTCTGTGACAACCTAGAGGGGTAAGATGCAGTAAGAGGTGGGAGGAAGGCTCAGGTGTGAGGGGACATATGCATACCTATGGCTGATTCATGTTGATGGACAGCAGAAACCAACACAATATTGTAAAGAAATTATCATCCAATTAAAAACAAATAATTTTTAAAAGTAAATTTTTAGAAAAGACACAGGTACCCCAATGTTCACTGAAGCACTGTTTACAATAGCCAGGACATGGGAGCAACCTAGAAGTCCATCAACAGATGAATGGATAAAGAAGTTGTGGTACAACAGTGGAATATCACTTGGTGGAATATTACTCCCCCATGAAAAGGAATGAATTTGAGTCAGTTGAACTGAAGTGGATGAACGTAGAGCCTGTTATTCAGAATGAAATCAGAAAGAGAAAAACAAATATCGTCTGTTAATACATATATATAGAATCTAGAAAAAATGGTACTGATGAATCTTTTTGCAGGGCAAGAATAGAGATGCAGACAATGGACTTGCAGACACAGTGGGAAAGGAGAGGGTAGAATGAATTTAGAGAGTAGCATTGAAATGTACACATTATGATATGTAAAATAGATAGCTAATGGAAAATTGCTATATAACACAGGGAGTCACCTTGTGCTCTGTGACAAGCTAGAGGGGTAGGATGGTGGGGAGGGAGGTTTAAGAGGCAGGGAGCATATGTATACTTATGGCTGATTCATGTTGTTGTCCAGCAGAAACTAACACAACATTGTAAAGCAACTATCTTCCAATTAAAACTATATTTTAAAAAGATTATGGAAGACTTCTATCTCTACACATTTGATGGGCTTGAGTTGCTCTTGATCAGCAAGAGTTTCTTTTAGGAAGATGAGATGAATCTGGAGCCAAAGAGAGCAAGAACTAGTTAGAATTGCCTGTATGTCTTTATTTGTTGCTGATGGCCTCAACAGATTTCAGAAGTGCTGCTTTATTTTCACCTTCCAAAACTTGAAAAAAAAAATTCTTGTTTGGGCCAATAATAAAATATTATACAAGATAGGGAGTGCTAGTAAACAGTTCTGGCTTAGCCAAGATGACATTTCTAAAACTGCACAAGTCAGTTTATTTTCTTTTACTTTAATGTCTTTATTTTTTAAATGTTTGATTTTGCTTCACTTACTTAATGTCATAGTTGTGGGAATTACATGTGAATATACAATGAAAATCACTTAGCTCTTGAAATTTTTTTTGCCAATTTTGGGGAATTTTCAGTCATTTTTCAAATACATTTTCTACATTCTTTTCCTCTCCTTTTGGGACTACGATGACATAAATGTTAGACCTTTTGGTATTGCTCCATAAGTTCTGGAGACTCTGTTCCTTTTTTTCTACATTTTTCTCCCTATTGTTCATTTTGGATAAATTCTATCAATCTGTCTTCAGGTTCAGTGACTCCTTTTCTAGTCAGGGAATTTCCTTATTTTGGCTCTTGAATTTTCCGAATCTAAAATTTCCACTTAGTTCTTTTTGTTGTTGCTGTCCAATTACAAAGTCATGTTCAACTCTTTGTGGCCCCACAGACCACAGGACACCAGGCCTCTCTGTTCTTCACTATCTCCCAGAGTTTGCTCAAATTCCTATCCATTGAGTTGATAATGCCATCCAACCATCTCATCCTCTGTTGTTCCCCTCCTCCACCTGCTTTCAGTCTTTCCCAGCATCAGGGTCTCTTCCAATGAGTCAGTTTTTCACATCAGGCTGCCGAAGTATTGAAGCTTCAACATCAGCACCAGATCTTCCAATGAATATTCAGTGTTGATTTCCTTTGGGATTGACTGGTTTGATCTCCTTAAAGTCCAAAGGACTCTCAAGAGTCTTCTCCAGCACCACAATTCAAAAACATCAATTCTTTGGAGCTTAGACTTTATGATCCAACTCTCACATCCATACATGACTACTGGAAAAACCATAGCTTTGACTAGATGGACCTTTGTTGGTAAAGTAATGTCTCTCCTTTTTTTAATACAATATTTATGTTTGTCATAGCTTTTGTTCCAAGTAGCAAGCATCTTTTAATTTCATGGCTGCAGTCACCATGCACATTGATTTTGGAGCCCAAGAAAATAAAATTTGTCACTGCTTCAACTCTTTCCCCTTCTGTTTGCCATGAAGTGATGGGAGCAGATGCCTCAATCTTAGTTTTTTTCATTTTGAGTTTAAAACCAACTTTTTGACTCTCCACTTTTACCCTCCAATGGACCACATTTTGTTGGAACATGGTCCAGTGGAGAAATGAAGGAAACCACTTCAGGATTCCTTCCTCAAGAACTCCATGAACAGTATGAAAAGACAAAAAGATATGATACTGGAACATGAACCTCCCAGGTCGGTAGGTGTCCAATATGCTACTGGGGAAAAGTGGAGAAACAGCTCCAGAGAGAATGAAGAGACTGAGCCAAAGTGGAAATGATGCCAGTCATAAATGTGCTTCATGGTGAAAATCCGATGCTATAAAGAACAATATTGCATAGGAAACTGGAATGTTAGCTCCATGAATCAAGTTAAATTGGATGTGGCCAGACAGGAGAAAGCAAGAGTGAACATCGATATTTTAGGAATCAGTGAATTAAAATGGATGGGAATGGGAGAATCTAATTCAAATGACCAGGGCTTCCCTGGTGGCTCAGATGGTAAAGAATCCACCTGCAATGTGGGTGACCTGGGTTTGATCCCTGGGGTGGGAAGATCCCCTGGAGGAGAGCATGGCAACCCAGTCTAGTATTCTTGCCTGGAGAATCCCCATGGACAGAGGAGCCTGGTGGGCTGCAGTCCATGGGGTCACAAAGAATTGGATACAACTGAGTGACTAAGCACAGCACAGCACAGCATACACATATCCCCTCCATCATCATTCTTGATAAAAAGAACAAAATAGAAGAGTGTGTCCTTCTAGGTATTAATTCAGATGACCATTAGGTCTACTACTGTGAGCAAGAATTCCATAGGAGAAATGGAGTATTCCTCACAGTCAACAAAAGAGTCTGAAGTGCAGTACTTGGATGCAATCTCAAAAACAACAAAGTGATCTCAACTCATTTCCAAGGCAAGCCATTCAGCATCACAGAAATCCAACTCTATGCCACAACCACTAACTTCTTCAGCTGAAGAAGCTGAAGTTGAATGGTTCTATGAAGAAATGAAAGACCTTCTAGAACTAACACCCAAAACAAATGTCCTTTTCTTCATAGAGGACGGGAATGCAAAAATAGGAAGTTAAGAGATATCTGGAGTAACAGACAAAAAAGACTAACAGAGTTCTGCCAAGAGAAAGCACTGGTCATAGCAAACACCCTCTTCCATCAACACAAGAGATGATGCTACACATGGACATCATCAGATGGTCAATACCAAAATCAGACAGATTATATTCTTTGCAGCAAAGATGGAGAAGCTCTCCACAATCAGTAAAAACAAGACCAGGTACTGACTGTCACTTAGATCATGAGCTCATTTTCACAAAATTCAGACTTAAATTGAAGAAAGTAGGAAAATCTACTAGGCCATTCAGGTATGACCTAAATCAAATCCCTTATGGGGCTTCCAGTTCAAGATGGTAGAGTAGGACATATGCTCATCTCCTCCTGAGACAGCACCAAAATCACAACTAGCTGTTGGACAACCATTGACAGGAGGACACTGGATTCCACCAAAAAAAGATGCCCCGTGTCCAAAGACAAAGAAGAAGTTGCAATGAAATGGTGGGAGGGCACAATCATGATAAATTCAAATCCCATACCTAGCATGTGGGTTACCCACAAACTAGAAAACAAAAATACCAAAGAAGTTCTGCCACTGTTGTGAAGTTTCTGAACCTGGTGTCAAGCTTCCCAGCCTGGAGATTCAACAAAGGGACTGGGAATACCCAAGGAATCTGACCTTGAAGGCCAGTATGATTTGATTTTGGACTTCCAAAGGGTTGGGGGAGACAGAAACTCCAGTCTTGGAGGTCCCAAACAAAATCTTGCATATGCCAAGACCTAGAGGAGAGTAACAGTGGCCCCACAGGAGACACCCAAAAGTACCTGCTAGTGTTGGAGGGTCTCCTGTGGAGACATGGGTTGTCAGGGGCTCACCACAGAGATGGAAACACTGGCAACAGAAGTCCTAGAAGTCCTTACCCCCTTGGTGTAAGCCCTCTTGGAAGTCACCATTAACCCTACTATAGAGCGGGCAGACCCCATGGACGGGTCACCAACTAAAGTGTGGGAGCACAACCCCACCTATCAGCAGACAATTGGATTAAAGCTTTACTAAGCAAGGTCCTGCCCACAAGAACAAGACCCAGTTTTTCCCACTGCCAGTCCCTCCCATCAAGAAGCTGACACAAGCCTCTTAGCCTCCTCTATCAGAGGGCAGACAGAAGAATCAAGAAGTACCACAATCTCACAGTTAGAACCAAAACCACTTTACAGAAAGTTAATCAGGATGAAAAAGCAGAAAGTTATGTCCCAGGTAAAGGGACAAGGTAAAACCCCAGAAAAACAATGAAAGAAAGTGGAGATAAGCAACCTTCCAGAAAAATAATTCAGAATAATGATAGTGAAGATGATCCAGGATCTTGGGAAAACAATGAAAAAGATGCGAGAAATGTTTACCAAAGGCCTACAAGAACTAAAGAACAAACAGAGATGAATAATACACTAGAAGGAATCCATGGCACAATGACTGAGCCAGAAGAATTAATAAGTGACCTGGAGGACAGAATGGTGGAATTCACTGCCACAGAATAGAATATTAAAAAAAGAATTTAAAAAATGAAAACAGCCTAAGAGACCTCTGGGACAACATTTAACTAGCCAACGTTCATATTTTCGGGGTCCCAGAAGGAGAGGAGAGAAAGGACCTGAGAAAATATTTGAAGAGATAATAGCTGAAAACTTCCCTAACATGGGAAAGAAATAGTCAGCCAAGTCCGAGAAGCACAGAAAGTCCTAGGCAGGATAAACCCAAGAAGGAACAGACTGAGACACATAGTAATCAAACTGACAAAAATTAAAGACAAAGAAAAATATTAAAAATAACAAGGGGAAAATTAAAAATAACATACAAGGGAATTCCCATCAGGTTCCCACTGATTTCTCAACAAAAACTTTGCAAGCCATAAAGGAATGGCACGATATTTTTAAAGTGGTGAAAAAATAAATAAATAAATAAAGTGGTGATAGGGAAGAACCTACAACCAAGAATACTCTCCCCAGCAAGACTCTCATTCAGATTTGATAGAGAAATCAAAAGCTTTCCAGACAAGCAAAATTCAAGAGAATTCAGCGCCACCAAACCAAGCTTTACAACAAATGCTAAAGGAACTTCTCTAGGCAACAAACACAAGAGAAGGAAAAGATCTACAGAAAATAAACCCAAAACACTTAAGAAAATGGTAATAGGGTGCACTAGGGTCTCTTTCAGATCTGGTTTCCTCAGTGTCTATACCCAGAAATGGGATTGCTGGGTCATATGGCAGTTCTATTTCCAGTTTTTTAAGAAATCTCCACACTGTTCTCCATAGCAGCTGTACTAGTTTGCATTCCCACCAACAGTGTAAGAGGGTTCCCTTTTCTCCACAGCCTCTCCAGCATTTATTGCTTTGTAGACTTTTGGATAGCAGCCATCCTGACTGGCATGTAATGGTACTTCATCGTGGTTTTGATTTGCATTTCTCTGATAATGAGTGATGTTGAGCATCTTTTCATGTGTTTGTTAGCCATCTGTATGTCTTCTTTGGAGAAATGTCTGTTTAGTTCTTTGGCCCATTTTTTGATTGGGTCATTTATTTTTCTGGAATTGAGCTTCAGGAGTTGCTTGTATATTTCTGAGATTAATCCTTTGTCTGTTGCTTAGTTTGCTATTATTTTCTCCCAATCTGAGGGCTGTCTTTTCACCTTGCTTATAGTTTCCTTTGTAGTGCAAAAGCTTTTAAGTTTCATTAGGTCCCATTTGTTTATTTTTGCTTTTATTTCCAATATTCTGGGAGGTGGGTCATAGAGGATCCTGCTGTGATTTATGTCGGAGAGTGTTTTGCCTATGTTCTCCTCTAGGAGTTTTATAGTTTCTGGTCTTACATTTAGATCTTTAATCCATTTTGAGTTTATTTTTGTGTATGGTGTTAGAAAGTGTTCTAGTTTCATTCTTTTACAAGTGGTTGACCAGTTTTCCCAGCACCACTTGTTAAAGAGGTTGTCTTTTTTCCATTGCATATTCTTGCCTCTTTTGTCGAAGATAAGGTGTCCATAGGTTCGTGGATTTATCTCTGGGCTTTCTATTCTGTTCCATTGATCTATATTTCTGTCTTTGTGCCAGTACCACACTGTCTTAATGACTGTGACATGTGCACCCCAATGTTCATCGCAGCACTGTTTATAATAGCCAGGACATGGAAGCAACCTAGATGCCCATCAGCAGACGAATGGATAAGGAAGCTATGGTACATATACACCATGGAATATTACTCAGCCATTAAAAAGAATTCATTTGAGTCAGTTCTAATGAGATGGATGAAACGGGAGCCCATTATACAGAGTGAAGTAAGCCAGAAAGATAAAGACCAATACAGTATACTAACCCATATATATGGAATTTAGAAAGATGGTAACGATAACCCTATATGCAAAACAGAAAAAGAGACACAGATGTACAGAACAGAATTTTGGACTCTGCGGGAGAAGGCGAGGGTGGGATGTTTCGAGAGAACAGCATCAAAACATGTATATTATCTAGGGTGAAACAGATCACCAGCCCAGGCTGGATGCATGAGACAAGTGCTCGGGCCTGGTGCACTGGGAAGACCCAGAGGATTCGGGTGGAGAGGGAGGTGGGAGGGGGGATCGGGATGGGGAATACTTGTAAATCCATGGCTGATTCATGTCAATGTATGACAAAAACCACTACAGTATTGTAAAGCAATTAGCCTCCAACTAATAAAAATAAATGAAAAAAAAAAAAAAGAAAATTGTAATAGGAACAAACATATTTATAACTACCTTAAATGTAAATGGATTAAATGCACCAACCAAAAGACATAGACTAACTGGGCATATATGCACATCCACTTGCCACATCACTCTGCCTGACCCCCTCCCCGCCCCCCACAACTCTATATGGTTATTTTATATTGTTAGGTTAATCATGTTCCCGTTAAGGCTTACAATTGTAATTATCTTCTATTTTTTGTCTGGCTATTGATTGTGAAAACTTATAAACATCTTTTACTTTTGTGATTAGGTAGCTATTACTCACTTGTATCGTGATTGGTCAACAGAAAAATAAAAGAATTCTGTATCACCAAAACTGCCATTTAATAGAAAAACCTGCAATCACTTTTTAAAATCCAGATACATATCAGAATTATCTTGTAATTTTTTGAAAAATACAAATGCCCAGATATTGCTTTTTGTCTCCAAAGCTCCAGATATGCTTCTAATGACAAACATGTTTAAAAGCAACTGGACTATATAATGATCTTTTGCTTTTAACTGGTTTGTTTCACTTTTTCTATTTCATATTCAGCGCTCCTGTTTCATTCAGTTTATGTTTTCCAATTTCTGCATCAATTTTTTTTGTAATATTCCTTCTCAAGTCTTTATCAGGGCTTCCCTGATATCTCAGTTGGTAAAGAATACGCCTGCAATGCAGGAGACCACTGTTCAATTCCTGGGTTGGGAAGATCCACTGGAGAAGGCAAAGGCTACCCACTACAGTATTCTTGGGCTTCTCTTATGGCTCGGCTTGTAAAGAATTGGCCCACAATGCAGGAGACCCCAGTTTGATCCCTGGGCTGGGAAGATCCACTAGGGAAGGGAACAGCTACCAACTCCAGTATTCTGGCCTAGAGAATTCCTTGAGGTCACAAAGAGTCAGAAACGATGGAGTGACTTTCACTTTTAACTTTCAAGCCTTTATCAAGTGCAGTACAGGATGTCTTCAAGAAAATTAGAGTTACCAAGGGAATATTTCATGCAAAGATGGGCACAATGAAGGACAAAAATGGCAAGAACCTAACAGAAGCAGAAGAGATTAAGAAAAGGTGGCAAGAATACACAGAAGAACTATATAAAAAAAAAGGTCTTAATGACCCAGACATCCATGATAGTGTGGTCAATCGGAGCCAGACATCCTGGAATGTGAAGTCAAGTGGGCCTTAGGAAGCATCACTACAAACAAAGCTAGTGGAAGCGATAGGATTCCAGCTGAGCAATTTCAAATTCCAAAAGATGATGCTGTGAAAGTGCTACACTCAATATGCCAGCAAATTTGGAAAACTCAGCAGTGGCCACAGGAAAAGGTCAGTTTTCATTCCAACCCCAAAGAAAGGCAATGCCAAAGAATGTTCAAACCACCACACAATTGCACTCATTCCACATGCTAGCGAGGTAATATTCAAAGACCTTCAAGCTAGGCTTCGGCAGTATGTGAACCAAGAACTTCCAGATGTACAAACTGGATTTAGAAAAGGCAGAGAAGGAGAGATCAAACTGCCAACATTCATTGTTCAGTCACTCAGTTGTATCTGACTTTTTGCGATCCCAGGGACTGTAGCCCACCAGGCTCCTCTCTCCATGGGATTTTCCAGGCAAGCATGCTGGAGTGGGTTGCCATTTCATACTCTAACATCTGTTGGTATTATAGAAAAAGCAAGGGAATATCAGAAAACCATCTACTTCTGGTTCATTGACTACCCTAAAGCCTTTAACTGTGTGAATCACAGCAAACTTTGGAAAATTCTGAAAGTGATAGGAATACCAGACCACCTTATGTGCCTCCTGAGAAGCCTATATGCAGGTCAAGAAGTAACAGTTAGAACCAAACATGGAACAACAGACTGGTTCAAAATTAGGAAAGGAGTACGTCAAGGCTGTATATTGTCACCCTGCTTATTTAACTTAGTGCGGAGTACATCATGTGAAATGCCCAGCTGGATGGCTCATAAGCTAGAATCAAGATTGCTGGGAGAAATATCAACAACCTCAGGTATGCAGATGATACCACCCTAATGGCAGAAATAGAAGAAGAACTAAAGAGCTTCTTGATGAAAGTGAAAGAGAAGAGTGAAAAAGCTGGCTTAAAACTCAACATTCAAAAAGAGAAGATCATGGCATCCAGTCCCATCACTTCATGGCAAATAGATGGGGAAACAATGGAAACAGTGAGAGACTCTATTTTGGGGGTCTCCAAAATCACTGCAGATGGTGAGTGCAGCCATGAAATTAAAACACCCTTGCTTCTTGTTAAAAAAAAAAAGCTATGACAAACCCAGGTAGCATATTAAAAGCAGAGGCATCACTTTTCTGACAAAGGTCCATATAGTCAAAGCTATGGTTTTCCCAGCAGTCATGTATGGATGTGAGAGTTGGACCATAAAGAAGGCTGAGCAGAGAAGAACTGATTCTTTTGAATTGTGGTGCTGGAAAAACTCTGAAGAGTCCCTTGGACAGCAAGGAGATCAAACCTGTCAATCCTAACGGAAATCAACCCTGAATATTCATTGGAAGGACTGATGCCAAAGGTGAAGTTCCAATATTTGGCCATCTGATAAGAAGAACTGACTCATTGGAAAAACCCCTGATGCTGGGGAAGATTGAGGGCAGAAGGAGAAGGGGAAGACAGAGGATGAAATGATTGGATGGCATCACCGACTCAATGGACATGAGTTTGAGTAAGCTCCAAGAGTTGGTGATGGACAGGGAAGCTTGGCATGCTGCAGTCTGTGGGGTTGCAAAGAGTTGGACATGACTGAGCCACTGAACTGAGGATGGTCATAACTTTTCTTCCAAGGAGCAAGCACCTTTTAATTTCATGGCTGCAATCACCATCTGCAGTGAGTTGGAGCCCAAGAAAATAGTCTGTCACTGTTTCCAATGTTTCCCCATCTATTTGCCATGAAGTGATGCGACCAGATACCATGATCTTAGTTTTCTGAATGTTCAGTTTTTCACTTTTCTTTCCAGCTTTTTCACTCTCCTCTTTCACTTTCATCAAAAGGCTCTTTAGTTCCTCTTCACTTTCTGCCATAAGGGTGATGTCATCTGCATATCTGAGGTTATTGATATTTCTCCCGGCAATCTTGATTCCAGCTTGTGCATCATCCAACCTGGAATTTCTCATGATGTACTCTGTATATAAGTTGAATAAGCAGGGTGATAATATATAGCCTTGACATACTCTTTTCAGAATTTTGAACCAATCCATTGTTCCATGTCCGATTCTAATTGTAAGCTATCTAATGATAGTAAAACCATCTTTGTGTGTGGTTGCTTGAACTAAAACAATTTCAAATTCCATTTGTTCATTGCTGGGTTGATTTCTCCTCAGAAACTGTGGAGGAAAGAAGAGTGGACTGAAATATTTAAAGTATTGAGAGAAAAATCCACTAAACTGGAATTCTATGTTCTGCAAGATAATCCTTCCAAAGTAAAGGTGAAATAAAGACCTTCTCAGGCATACAAAAATTAAGATAATTTGCTCTTATTCTTGATTTAAAAACCCTTAGAAATTTAGGAAGAAATAATTTGATGGAAAATGTTTGACTTTTTTATGCTAACCTTGTATCCTGCAAACTTGCTAATTTCTTAGTTCCAGGACTGTTCTTGTCAATTCTACTGGATTTTCTAAATACAAAATCATATTATTTGTGAACACAGATATTTTTATTTCTTCCTTCCCAAACTGTGCACATTTTATTTCCTTCTCTAGTCTTATTGCATTGACTAAGACTTTCAATATGATGTTGAAAAGCAGTGGTGAGAGAGAGCAGAGAAAGATTAAAGATTATTCCTACTCTTAATGGGCAAACTTCAAGTTTCTAACCATTAAGTTTAATATTAGCTGTAGGGTTTTTTGTATGTGTTATTTAACAAGAGGAAGGAGTTCCCCTCTAGTCCTAAATTTCTGAGGGTTTTTAAATCATGAATAAGAGCAAATTATCTTAACTTCTGTATGCCTGAGTAGGTCTTTATTTCACCTTCACTTTGGAAGGATTATCTTGCAGAACATAGAATTCCAGGTTAGTGCATTTTTCTTTCAATACTTTAAATAGTTCACTCCACTCTCCACAGTTTCTGAAGAGAAATCAAATTTAATTATTACACTTGTTCCTTATAGGTAAGATTTCCCCCCCACCTGCTGTTATTTTTTAAAGATTTTTTTCCCTTGATCTTTGACTACCTGCAACTTGAATAACATATGCCTAAGTGTATTTTTTTGTTTGCCATGTATCCAGCTTGCTCTTTTCTGAACTTCCTGTATCTGTGGTTGGCTCTGACACTAATTTGGGAAATTTTCAGTCAGTGTTGATTCAAATATTTCCTCAGTTTCTTTCTCTCTTTCTTCTGGTATTCTCTTATAAGTCTTCATTTTAAAGTCTATGTTTTGTCTGATATGAGTAATGCTACTCCAGCTTTCTTTTGATTTCTATTTGCATGGAAAATCTTTTTCCATCCCCTCACTTTCAGTCTGTATGTGTCCCTAGGTTTGAAGTGGGTCTCTTGTAGACAGCATTTATAGAATCTTGTTTTTATATCCATTCAGCTCCTGCTGCTGCTGCAAAGTCACTTCAGTCATGTCTGACTCTGTGCGACCCATAGACGGCAACCCACCAGGCTCCCCCATCCCTGGGATTCTCCAGGCAAGAACACTGGAGTGGGTTGCCATTTCCTTCTCCAATGCATGAAAGTGAAAAGTGAAAGTGAAGTTGCTCAGTCATGTCTGACTCTTCGCGACCCCATGGACTGCAGCCTACCAGGCTCCTCCGTCCATGGGATTCTCCAGGCAAGAGAACTGGAGTGGGGTGCCATTGCCTTCTCCGATCCATTCAGCTAGTCTATGTCTTTGGGTTGGAGCATTTAATCCATTTGCATTTAAGGTAATTATTGATACCTATGTTCCTATTGCCATTTTTCGTAATTGTTTGGGGTTTGCTTTGGCAGCTCTTTTTCTTCTCTTGTGTTTCCTATCTAGAGAGAAGTTCTTTTAACATTTGTTGTAGAGCTGGTTTGGTGCTGAATTATCTTAACTTTTGCTTGTCTGCAAAGCTTTTGATTTCTCCTTTGAATCTGAATGACAGCCTTGCTGGGCAAAGTAATATGAGCTGTAGGCTTTTTCCCTTTCATCGCTTTAAATATATCCTGCCAATCCCTTCTGGCCTGTAGAGTTTCTGCTGAAAAATCAGCTGATAACCTTACCGGAATTCCCTTGTATGTTATTTGTTTCTTTTCCCTTGCCACTTTTAATATTTTTTCTTTGTGTTTCATTTTTTGTTTGTTTGTTTGATTAATATGTGTCTCGGCATGTTTCTCCTTGGGTTTATCTTATACGGGACTCTCTTTGCTTCCTGGACTTGAGTGATTATTTCCTTTCCCACGTTAGGGGAGTTTTCAGCTATAGTCTTTTCAAATAGTTTCTCAGACCCTTTCTCTTTCTTTTCTTCTTTTGGGACTCCTATAATTTAAATATTGATGTCTTTAGTGTTGTCCCAGAGGTCTCTGAGACGGTTCTCATTTCTTTGCATTCTTTTTTCTTTATTCTGTTCCATGACAGTGATTTCCACCATTTTATCTTCCAACTCACTTATTCATTCATTCCTCTGCCTCAGTTATCTGCTATTGATTCCTTCTATTATATTTTTCCTTTCAGTTATTGTATTGTTCGTCACTGTTTTTTTGTTCTTTAGTTATTCTAGGTCTTTGTTAAACATTTCTTATATCTTCTCAATCTGTGCCTCCATTCTATTTCCAAGATATTAGGTCATCTTTACTATCATTTCTCTGAATTCTTTTTCAGGTAGATTGTCTATTTCCTCTTTGTTTAGTTAGTCTTGTAGGTTTGTACCTTGCTTCTTCATCTGCAACATATTCCTCTTTTGTCTCATTTTGTCTAACTTGCTGTGTCTGTGGTCTTCTTTCCACAGACTGCAGGGCTATAATTCCTCTTCAGGTGTCTGCCCCTTGGGGCTGAGGTTGGTTCAGGGATGTGTGAACTCCCGGTGGGAGAGACTGGGGCCTGCACTCTGGTGGGCAGAGCTGAGTTTTGTCCCTCTGGTGGGGAGGGCCGTGAGCTTAGTATGACTTTAGGCAGCCTGTGGGTGGGGCCGTGTCCCTGTCTTGCTGGTTGTTTGACCTGAGGCATTCAGCACTGGAACTTGCAGGCTGTTGGGTGGAGCCAGGTCTTGGTGCCAAGGTGGGACCTCCAGGAAAGCTCATACTGATTATTCCCTGGGACCGAGAATTCTCTGTTGTTCCAGAGGCCTGGACTTAGCATTCCCATCACAGGGGCTCAGGTTCGACTCCTGGTTGGGGAACCAAGACCCTGCAAGCAATAAAATGCAGCCAAACCAAAAAAAAAAAAAAAAGGAAAAGAAAATAGGCAAACAAAAATCAAAACAATTAAAACCAAACAAAAATCCCACAAAGAAGACAAAAAGAAGAAAACAAACAAAAAACCCAAACCAAAACAAATAGTGAAAATAAAACTAGCAAAAATAGCAAAAGAAAGTAAAGCAAACAAAAATTAAATACAGAGGCCAGCAAAACAAAAAGGAAAAGAAAACAAAACCAGTACAAATGATAAAAAAAAAAAAACTAACCAAACCAAACAAAAACACAAAGAAAACAAGAAAGAATAAAACAAGCAAACAAACAAGACCCCACAAAAACCAAAACACACAGTAAAAAAATCAACAAAAGCAAGAAAAAAAGAAACAGAAAAGCAGAAAGCAAAGAAAACAAAAAATAAACACACAAAAGGACAACAAAACCAAAAAACAACCAAAAACCGGCCAGGTGGGGGGTGGGGGGAGCTAAAAAAACAAAAACAAGAAAGACAGAAAAGCAAACAACAAATAAAATAAAGACAAATAAAAATATTTTTAAAAAATAAAATTAAAATAACGATAACAAAACAAAAAGTTCCCGGGGACTCCACTATCAATGTCCTTGTCCTCATAGTAAGCCACAACCAACCCCCACCTCCCCAGGAAGTCCTTCAAGACCTCTAGGTAAGTCTTTGGACCCATCCTGGGACAGCTCAGACTCTGACGACACAATTCCTTCAGGCATGTGCCCCCAAAATCCATAGCTGCTAAAGCTAGACTGGTCGTTGTTGAGGGAGCACTTATTATCCATTCAGATGTTCCACAGGTATTGGGTATACCAGGCAGGCTTTCCTCGTAGCTCAGTTGGTAAAGAATCCACCTGCAATGCAGGAGACCCCAGCTCAATTCCTGGGTCGGGAAGATCCTCTGGAGAAGGGATAGGCTACCCACTCCAGTATTCTTGGGCTTCCCTTGTGGCTCAGCTTGTAAAGAATCTGCCTGCAATGCAGGAGACCTGGGTTTGATCCCTGGGCTGGGAAGATCCCCGGGAGAAAGGAAAGGGTACCCACTCCAGTATTATGGCATGGAGGACCCCAAGGACTCTATAGTCCATGGGGTTGCAAAGAATTGAACACGACTGGGTGACTTTCGCTTTCACTTTTCATACCAGGCTAGTCTGGGGGTTTTAATCTACTGGCTTGTGCAGCTGTGTGGGGAGATTCCAGTTCCTCTGCCTCAGCTGCACAGCCCCTGGGGCTCAGCTCTGGTCTCAGCCCCACCTGTGTGGGCCAGCCTCAGGCGTCTGCTCCAAGCCCAGGTGCTGCGCTGTGCTTAGCCTCTCAGTCATGTCCAACTCTGCAACCCCATGGACTGTAGCCCGCCAGGCTCCTGTGTCTGTGGGGACTCTCCAGGCAAGAATACTGGAGTGGGCTGCCATGCCCTCTCCCAGGGGATCTTTCCAACCCAGGGATCAAACCCAGGTCTCCCACATTGCAGATGGATTGTTTACCGTCTGCGCCACCAGGGAAGCCCATGCTCAGGTAAGAGGAAGCAAAGGCAGCAACTGACTGGGGCATGCTTGCTCGCTTAAGTGGGAAGGGCAAGAGGTGGCAACTAACCGGAGTGCACATTCTTGGTCAAGCAGGAGGGGACTCCCTCTGTTGGAAACCCCTCCCAGTGCCTGCAGAGGCAGGGGCTGGTGTGTAAGGAAAGAGTCTGTGAGGGTGACCCTGCCCTTTGTACCACACAACAGTGGCACCTGACTTCCAGGGCAGTCTACACTATCTCCAGGTTCCGGCGGCAGAGTTCCTCACTCCTGTCCCCTCCGACTGTCTCCATGCAGCTGAGCTCCTTACTTCCATCCCTTCAGCTGTCTCCTGGCAGCCAACAGCAGTCCTCTTCCTAGGTCTGCTCTCCTAACCCCATGCTCCAGCGCCCAGTCCCTACGCACACAGGTGGACACCTGTCTCAGGCTGGGGCATGCTGCTTTGTTGTACAATCTGTGCAAGTCTCGCTCTATCCTGCCTGCCACAGACTGGCCATTGCACTTTCTTCTAATAGCCCTCAAAGCACCCCCTATCTTTATTACAGCATATTTCACTGCTGGTGAGGGGGCCCTCCCCAGGTTCAGTAACCACTCCTTTCCTTCAGCTCTCCACCCCTCAAGTGGTGAGGATTCCACCCCCTTTCCTTTTTTCTTTTCCTTCCCTTTCTCTCATCTGTCCTACCTGGTTACATGGGAACACTTTCTTATACTTAGAGGTGTCCAAGGTCCTCTGCTGGCATTTAGCAGGGGCTCTGTGAGAATTTCTCCACTTGTAGATGTATTCTTGATGTATCTGTGGGGAGCAGTGAACCCAAAGTCCTCCTGTTCCACCATCTTGACCACTCTCTGGTATTCTCATTACACATATATTACATCTCTTGTAGTTATACCACAGTTCTTGAATTTTATCTTTTTCCTCTTCACTTTTCAGTTTTGGGCTTCCCTCCTGGCTCAGATGGTAAAGAATCTGCCTGCAATGCAGGAGACCTGGGTTCGATCCCTGGGTCAGGAAGATCCCCTGGAGAAGGGAAAGGCAACCCACTCTGGTATTCTTGCTTGGAGTATTCCATTGACAGAGAAGCCTGGTGGGCTATAGTGCATGGGGTCACAAAGAGTTGGACATGACTGAGTGACTAATACTTTTACTTTCACTTTCAGTTTTTGACATTTCTATTGACACATCCTTAAGAACGGGAATCTATCTTCATCACGTCCAGTCCACTAATGAGACCATCAAAGTCATTCTTCATTTTTGTTACAGCAATTTCCATCATCAGTATTTCTTTTTTATTCTTAGAATTTCCATCTCTCTGCTTACATTGCCTATCTGTTCTTGTGTGTTGTCCTCTTTTTCCATTCAAGCTCTTAGCATATTAACCATAATTGCTTAAAATTCTCAATATGATAATTTCAACTTCTCTGCCATATCTGATGCTTTTTTTATCTCTTGAAACTGTGTTTTGGCTTTCTTGAATGCCTTGTATTTTTTTGTTGAAAGTCAGACCTGATGGATAAAAGGAACACTGGTAAATAGATCTTAGCAGTGTAATAATAAGGTGTGAGGAGAGAGGGAAGTGTTTCATAGCTTTATGATTAGGTTTCAGTCTTTAAATGAGGCTATGCCCCTGGACAGTGAACTTCACAAGTGCTTCTCAGTTTTCTACTCCCTCAGGGAAGATAGGATGACCCGAGAAGGATAGAGTTAGGTATTTCCCTTCCCCCAGGTGGAAGGCTACCTTTAAGGAAATGATAATAGTTATATTTGTTCCTCCAGGTGAATCAGATAACTCCAATTGGCAAGGCTCTGGCAAAATAGTTACACTTGAGGACTAGTATTTCAAGAAGAACAGAGTGTTCTGACATATTTTTAAATGGTTACTTTTCCCTCTCTTTGCAAGAAGCACAAGGGGACTTTTCTCTGATATTCACTGTGAGAACCTAGTGAGAGTTCCTAGAGGTAAAACTCACAGAAGTGTGGATGTCTGCTCCAGTACTGGGTTGCCTGGAGCTTTTAACACTCAGGCTTGTCCACACTGAGGTTCCAACTCACCAACTGCAATTTAGGCACTGGGTTCTGTGTAAAGGTTTCTGCTCTGAGGTTTCTACTCTAATTTGTGACTGTCTGTATCAGCCTGTATGTCCAACTGGGGGGACAGTACTTTGCCCTATGACCTCATTTCTCTGACAGATCTAAAAAGAGTTTTTGAGTTTTCAGTTTGTTTAACTTTTTATTTGTCATTCAGACAAAGTGATGGCTTTCAAGCTCCTTACATGCCAGGCTGGAAACTGGGCATCTCATTTGTTTTTTAGCGTCCTCAGCTGCTCCACTCATTTTGTTCACTTTTAATTGCATTTAGTGGGGAAAGCAGAATAGTGTGCTTTCATTGGAACTTAGTTTTTGGAATACAACGTAATAAATATATGGTTGGAGAAAACACAGAAAAATATTTAACAAAATCTTACCAATTATTTCTGGTAGTCGGATTTGGGGAGATTTCTTATTCACTATCTTATTCTTATCCACTTTCTTATTCACAGTCCATAGGGTCTGTGTGACCCATGATATCTCCTCCTCTGGGGGATCTTCCCAACCCAGGGATTGAACCCGCGTCTCCTGTGTCTCCTGCATTGGCAGGCAGGTTCTTGGCCACTAGTGCCACCTGGGAAGCCCCTTATTCACTTTTTGGTCACTTCCAACATTTCTCTAATGAGTGTTATTGCTTGTAAAATTAGAAAAAAATCATTAAGCATTCTTACAATAACCCAAGCAGTAATGAACTCCCATTTAATGGTCAGAATCATTTCTAAGGCATAAGTTTTGGACCATTTGGACAGATGGAGAGGTTATATGAAGTACTGTTGTGGGGGAAAGGCAGCATCCAGATAATGTGAACATTCTCGTTCCAGCCTTGGATACCACATCTGCTCAGGTGGAAGGAAGAGAACAAGTGCAGGTGCTGGCCTTTCCTCTTTCAAGGAACAGATCCCTAAGGCTTTGTTTATTTTACTTTTCACAGTCTATTTTATATTGCCTAAATATTCCATTATAATAAAAATGTAAAAACAAAACAAAAGAGCCATTGCCATAGGCTCTGACATTCCCTTACCCTACTCCTTGGGACTGTGGACACATGTAGTACTTAATTGGTGGCGTCCCGAAAGATACATCTATGCCCAAATCCCTAGAACCTGTGGATATGACCTCACTTACCAAACATAGTCTTTGCAGATGTAATTAAGTTAAGGGTCATGAGACAAGGAGCTCATTCTATGTTATCTGGGTGGGCCCTAAGTCCAATAACAGATGACTTTGTAAAAGAAGAGGAGAGCAACACAAAGGAGAAAGTGACATGAACATAGAGACAGATATTGGAATGACATGGCCAAAAGCCAAGGAAGATGGCAACCACCAATAGTTAGAAGAAGCAAATAATGGATTCTTTTCTAGAACCTCAGAGGGGAGTGTGTCTCTGTTGAGCCTTGCTTTGGGGTTTCTGGCCTCCAGAACTGTAATAGAATAAATATCGCTTGTTTGTGGCAATTTGTTACAGCAGTCCTAGGGAACAAATACACCTTTAGAGAGGCCCAAAGGTTGGCAGGTAATCCTGCCCTGGCCTTCTCCGTCTAGAAGTCAGACCCCAGGCAGACTGATAAGTCAGTTGCAATCTGCTGTGGGAAGAGCAGAAGAGGGCAGCCTGAGGCCCTAGCAGGAGAGAAGACATAACCAGGGAGAAACCCAGTGCCTTCTGAGGAGGTGTTCTTGGTATACCTGTGGAGCTACCTATGGAAAGTATCTCCGTCGTGAATGTTATTCAACTGAATATTACATCCTTGGGCAAATGTGAATATCAGTCAGAATAGGGAAGGCCAGGCTGAAATTACAAAGAACCCTAAACTCTTTGTGAATTATAACAACAAAGGTTTGTTTTTTCTCTTATTACACATTTATATTGGATTATATATGGGTTCTGCTCCATATTTTCTGTCTCCATGATTCAGGCTGAAGAAGCAGGCACCATTTGAGATAATAATAGTCATCATGACAGAGAGAAGGAGAACATAAGCAATTAAATTTCCAGACTCACTTGTCTGCCTCACTAGTCATTCAAACCTACTCAAACAAGGAGAGGAGGAAGTGTGACTCTATCATCTGTACAGAAGTTGAAGAGCTAAAATTATTGAGTAAACAGCATTAACAACTAGCACACTTTCTGTGAATCCAGAGGCAGGATATTACATTTTCCTTTCAGTGATTACTACAGAGCACAGGGTCTGGCTGAGATTATGTATAGTTACTGCCAAATAAAAGAAAGACAGGAGGGAGGAAGGAAAAAAAATAAAGAAGGAAGGGGGAAAGGATAAAGTCCTTGACATGTAGAAAATGTTTTAAGAGTTTTTCCAAACCAGCATGAAAATGGAATACAATAGGAGCACTATAAGCTAGCTGCAACTGAATTGACTTTTATTTTTGTCCCTCCCAGTTTTGACTTATAGATTTTTGTCAAACTGAAGCCCACAGCCAGATAGCCCAGAAAAGCACAGCTTGAAAGCCTGAGGTCAGGAGCAAGGTCAGTGCTGGTGGACCTGACTTGCGCAGTCAGAACGGTGGCTGTGCATCAGAGCAAACCTTGGTACAGGTTCAGTGCCAGACTGCTCTTCCCTCCCCCATCCTTGAAACGTGTTCCAGGGACCCAGGGCATGCTCACTTAATGCACAGTGTATCATTTGTGTACCCACATGACGGCTCTGGCATGCTCTGTCTGGGCCAAAATATGTACTCTACTTCTAACATCCCACCTGGATGACAACACAGACCTGCAACCTTGCTTTCATTTCAGTATCACCCTTGAATTATTATATGCAAGTGTCAGAAACCCCACTCAAAATGGTTTTAAAAAGGAGTGCAAGTGGTTACAGATGGTAACCAGATGGTTACAGATGGTGGATCCAGCAGTGTAAACCAATCCTCTGTTTCTCAGCCTGGCTTTTTTCTGTTAGCCTCATTCTCAGACTTGCTGTTCCCCACTGTGTTGTGCTGGCCTATGACCCTAGACTGATGCCAAGAGTATTTTAGGGGTTTGAGAAATAGTTGTGGAATGAATCAATGATGGGCTTAGCATTCCACCTTTATATCCTATATTAGCTTAGCAATTCCATGGAAAATACAGTAAGTGACTCTTTCCAAACCTGTCCTCAGGGTTGACGCTAATTAGTCTGGCCTGGATTTGCATCATGCATTTGTCAGAGTAGGCTAGATTTTGCCGGTTACCAGGTCAATCCTGAAGTCATTTACGGCTCATTCATATTATAGTCCAATGTCTTTGAGGGATGGGGGCATTGCTCTAAGTAGTCACCAAGAAAAGTGTCCAGGCTCCTTCCATTTGGTTACCATTTCAATGTGAGGTTTTATGGTTAACAGGGAAAAGCAAAAGAGAATATCCCATGTGAGAGATGCGTTAGGGTACAGGTCTACAAGTGGCATCCATCACTTCTTTCCAATTCCATTGGCCAGAGCTGGCACAGCAGGAGGATAAAGTAGTCTTGCTACTTGCTACAGATTGCTAAGGGCTATATGACTCCTTGAATTGGTCGCTGACGCCAGGAAGCTCACTGTTCTGATTGGCGAGGTCTAGGTTACACATGTAGCCCTGAGGTCAGAGAAGCAGATCAGCCCATCAAACCCCCTGGGCTGACTGCAAAGGATGCCTGCTTCCCTGCAGGAAAATAAGAGCACATTACTATAAGTGGGGAGGACACTGGGCAAGCACAAATACTGCACAAATAAAGCAACCTAGGTGTTGCTTCTTAACCTTCTTCAGCTTCACTCAGGGCCAGCAGACTCCTTCTGAGCATCCTCACAGGGTCAAGTTGGTAAAAGGTCTCAGAACACTTTGATTTTATTTAAATTATTCTCAAATAAATTTTAGACCTCTATGGTCCAGTTCAGTCACTCAGTCGTGTCTGACTCTTTGTGATCCCATGGACTGCAGTCCACCAGGCTTACCTGTCCATCACCAGTGCTCGGAGCTTGCTGAAACTCATGTCCACTGAGTCGGTGATGCCATCCAACCATCTCATCCTCTGTCTGCCCCTTCTCCTCTCGCCTTCAATCTTTCCCAGCATCAGGCTCTCTTCAAATGAGTCAGTTCTTCACATCAGGTGGCCAAAATATTGGAGTTTCAGCTTCAGCATCAGTCCTTCCAGTGAATATTCAGGACTGATTTCCTTTAGGATTGACTGGTTTGATCTTGCAGTCCAAGGGACTCTCAAGAGTCTTCTCCAACACCACAGTTCAAAAGCATCAATTTTTTGGCACTGTTTCTTTATATATTACTTTATAGTGATCACTCACCTTGATCACTCACCCTGTGGTCCATCAAAATCTAATTTAGTGAGACTATTCGAGGCTTGTTTTCACCACACAGACTCTGCACAGATAAAAAGATTTAGAATAAAATATTGAATACCTAGAAAGTAATATGTATTGTGATTATAAATCTCATGTATATTACTTGTAGAAAGAATTAATCAGCTTTCATTGAGATATGCTACAGTAACAAATAATCCCCCAAATCTCAGCGGCTTATAGCAGCAACAATTTATTTCTCATTCATTGGCAGTGGGCCAACAGGCTCTGTCCTATGTATCTTCACTCCAAATGCAGGCTGAAGGATTAGTCACATTGGGACATACAGTTTACATAGCAAGGAAGACAGGACTAACCAAGCCACACAATGGCTTTTAAAGTGTCTCCTCTGACACTGTCCATGCCACTTGTGTTCACACTCCATTGGTTAAGCAAGTCAATGGCCAAGTTCAATGTCAGGGGAACTGGGTAGTGTACCTGCACCAGAGGGAGGCACTGCAGAGTCACGGTCAACGGGCAGAGACCCCTCACAGGCAAAAGGAGACTAAAAGAGTAGGAACAAAATGGTATCTATGACAAGTACAAAAAATAATATATACTTATCACAACTTCATCATCCAGAGATAAACACTCTTACCTTCTTGGTGGATTTTTTTCAGTGTATATTCCTAGGCACATGTAAACTAACACTCCTGTCTAATCACAATTTGCATGAATCATTCAACATACTCAAAGGCGATCAAAAATAGGTACTCTAACCAACTGGCATTTCAAACCACAGTCAGATGATGTGATCAGCCTCCCCCAGTCGAATCTACACCCTACCACCCCAACAAACCAGTTGCCCAGACCAGCTAACTAATTTGGCTGGCTGTTGTTGCTCAGCAGCTCAATCGTTTCTGACTCTTTGCTACCCCATGGTTGCAGCATGCCAGACGTCCCTGTCCGTCACTATCTCCCAGAGTCTGCTCAAACTCATACCCATTGAGTCGATGATGCCATCCAACCATATCATCCTCTGTCACCCCTTCTCCTCCTGCTCTCAATCTTTCCTAGCATCAGGGTTTTTTTTCCAGTGAGTCAGTTCCTTCATTAGATGACAAAAGTAGTGGAGCTTCAGCATCACTCCTTCCAATGAATATTCAGGGTTGATTTCCTTTAGGATTGACTGGTTTGATCTCCTTGCAGTCCAAGGGACTCTCGAGTCTTCTCCAACACCACAGTTCAAAAGCATCAATTGTTTGGTGCTCAGCTTTCTTTATAGTCCAACTCTCACATCCATACATGACTACTAGAAAAACCATAGCTTTGACTAGACGGACCTTTGTTGACAAAGTAATGTCTCTGCTTTTTAATATGCTGTCAAGGTTGGTCATAGATTTTCTTCCAAGGAGTAAGTGTCTTTTAATTTCATGGCTGCAGTCACCATCTGCAGTGATTTTGGAGCCCAAGAAAATAAAGTCTCTCACTGTTTCCACTGTTTTCCCATCTATTTGCCATGAAGTGATGGGACCAGATGCCATGACCTTAGTTTTTTGAATGTTGAGTTTTAAGCCAACTTTTTCATTCTCCTCTTTCACTTTCATCCAGAGACTCTTCAGTTCCTCTTCACTTTCTGCCATAAGGGTGGTGTCATCTGCATATCTGAGGTTATTGATATTTTTCTGTGTATTCTTGATTCCAGCTTGCGCATCGTCCAGCCCAGCATTTCACATGATGTACTCTGTACATAAGTTAAAAAAGCAGGGTGATAATATACAGCCTTGAAGTACTCCTTTCCCAATTTGGAATCAGTCTGTTGCTTCACGTCTGGTTCTAACTGTTTCTTCTTGATCTGCATATAGGTTTCTCAAGAGGCAGGTCAGGTGGCCTAGTATTCCCATCTCTTTAAGAATTTTCCACAGTTTGTTACTATCCACAGACTCAGAGGCTTTGGCATAGCCAATTTTGCAGGAGAAACAGATTAACTGATATGGTACTGATGGAGTGTGTACTGCATGTCAGATGTCAGTATTTGTTGACTTAATTGTGTTGATTTGATTATGTGAAATGAGTCCAACTGACTTTATAAGTGCAGTATTGTGATTTATAAGAAATATATATATTTGGTCATTCAGATGAACAAAATATATCATGGTTCCTGAATCACAGGTCCCAAAACCCTTGGAACTTTCTGAATGATAAGAGCAACAGGAGCATCTTTAAAATATTTGACTTCTGGCCCTCACTTCCTGAAAACAGAGTCATAGAGGTGAAATGAGTGTCTTGTCATTCATAACAAGCCCCTTTCCATCTCAACTGTGTTTATGTTAATGAGATGAGTTTTGGAAGGCAGCTAAGGATGGGGGCTGCTTGCCAAGGCAACCAACTGGAATAGAGGTCTGGAACTTTCAGCACCACTCCTGATTTCCAAGGAGTGAAGAAGGACTGAAGGTTGAATCAGTCACCAGTAGCCAGTGATTTAATCAACTATGACTGTGCGATGAAGCCTTCGTAAAATCCCAAAAAGTAAGGGGGTTTGGAAAACTTCTAGGTTAGTGAACCAGAACACTTCCCTCTGTGACCACACTTCTCTGTGGAGACAGAAGTTCCTTCATTTAGGACCTCCCCTATGTATCTCTTCATTGGCTTCTGATTTGTATTTTTTAAAATCCTTGGTAATAAACTGACAATCTAGTGAGTAAACAAGTTTCCTGAGTTCTGTGAGCCCTTCAAGCAAATTAATCCAATCCAAGGTGGGAATCATGGCAACCAATGGCCTGGCAGCTAACCAGTCAAAAGTACAGGTAACAAACTAGACAGAATTGGCATCTGAAGCAGAGGGTGTCTTGATGGGACTGAATCCTTAACCTGTGGAATCAGATGCTATTTCTTGATAGACAGTTTCAGAAATGCATTGAGTTGCAGAATATCCAGTTCAAGAATTGCTTAGTGGTGTGGGGAAAACTCCCACCCTCCACACATTGGAATTGGAGTCAAATCCTAAGTGTATTTTTTTCTAAATGATATCTTATTTTTTATTTTATAAGGGTTTCCCTGTGTTGTTAAAAACTTTAAAAAGTTTTCTGTGTTCTAAGAACCTTTAAAAAATTTTTGCAAGCACAATTTTAGTGACCATGTAAAGTTCTATTGTATGGTTATGTCATAATCACTTAACCTAAGTGTTGAATATTTTAAATGCTTCTAATGTGTGATATTTAAATAATAAGCTGCTGCAATCTACATATGTTTGTAAAATAATCTCTTAATAAAAAACTGACTCATTTTCATCGTAGAATATGCAGATAAAATTAAATTTGCCTATAATTTTACCTCCTAGAGACAATCATATGAATATACTTAAATATACACACTTATTTATAAACAAAAGTGAGATCATTTAAAATGAATGTTGTGTGATTTTTTGATTTATCTTCATGCTTGAGTCTCAAGATAAGGGAAGATAACAGGATTTCCTATTTGGAACCAGTCTGTTGTTCCATGTCCAGTTCTAACTGTTGCTTCCTGACCTGCACTACTCCTAATTGTCTCCAAATCTGAGGCCAGTGCCAACTGTAACCTATTGCTTTATTTCCACCATTTCTTATGGCAGAGTAAGAGAAACTTAAAAGAACATTAAAATACAGCAAAATATTGTCCCCATACCTTCATCAAAGGAAAGTACAGGCCAAGAAGATCAGGAGTTCAGAAAGAGCACAGTTCCATGTGATGCCTGCTGAGGCCAAATTTTCAGGATGTTTTCTTCACTCATCTGATGGGGCTTCAGTTAGTATGGCTCCAGTTGCCAGAAACTGGCTGATCTGGCTTAACTGTGGTCACACTTCTAAAGCCTCCATTCTCCCTGTTGTTCGGTTTCTTGGCCCTCTTCTCTCTCTCAGGGCCTCTCCCTCCACATGGTCTTAACAGTAGGCTTTCCAACAAGAAAGCTCGACTTTTTACATTCAGTTCTCAAGAGTGCGAACGTAGAAAGGACTTTTTCAGACTCAGAACTGTCACTGGCCCAGAGTCACCTCTGACTTATTCTATTAATATTAGTTAAAACAAGTCACAGGCCCAGCCCACATTCTGAGGAAAGGGACTGCATAAGGATCTGCGTGCTGAGACGTGTGATTCATTGGATTTTTAAAATGAGTCTGTACCTCCTAAGAATTCTCAGAAATATGCCAGCAGGGTTATTTCACTTAGAAATTAAAGGAAGTGGAGAAAGGGGACCCTAGAGAAGAGGAAAACATGGAGTCATTTGGATAACACACCAAGAACATGAAAAATGGCCCAGCACCTGGAAGTTGCCACAGAGGCTACAATGTTCCTAACTGAATACAAACAACTTCTGTTGAATACAATAATCAGGCAAGGCAACCCCATGAATATGAAGCAAAGTTATGACCGACCTAGATAGCATATTAAAAAGCAGAGACATTTCTTTGCCAACAAAGGTCCGTCTCGTCAAGGCTATGGTTTTTCCAGTGGTCATGTATGGATGTGAGAGTTGGACTGTGAAGAAAGCTGAGCATTGAAAAATTGATGCTTTTGAGCTGTGGTGTTGGAGAAGACTCTTGAGAGTCCCTTGGACTGTAAGGAGATCCAACCAGTCCATCCTAAAGGAGATCAGTCCTGGGTGTTCATTGGAAGGACTGATGCTGAAGCTGAAACTCCAGTACTTTGGCCACCTCATGTGAAGAGTTGACTCATTGGAAAAGACCCTGATGCTGGGAGGGATTGGGGGCAGGAGGAGAAGAGGACGACAGAGGATGAGATGGCTGGATGGCATCACCAACTCGATGGACGTGAGTTTGAGTAAACTCCGGGAGTTGGTGATGGACAGGGAGGCCTGGCGTGCTGTGATTCATGGGGTCACAAAGAGTCAGACACAACTGAGCAACTGAACTGAACACAGAGAAAATCACACAATCATACAAATACCAACAGCACAATCTTAGGATCTCTGAGAGACTACTGATTGTTTACTAATGACAAGTCTAAACTTCTCTGTTCCTCCTATCTCCTAAGTCAATGTTATTAAGAATCACCACATTGTCCCTGCACCCAGTCTACAACTGATCTTTATTCCCCAAGATGCTCCTTAGGACCATCCAGCACAAGCCCACATTCTACAGGTCCCTCCCAACTCCCACAGTCCTTCTAGATTGTGTGCTCTCCCTTTGCTGTAGACTATCTCTGACTGTATATTCCTGGTGGTCTTTGACTGGTAGGCTTTGACACCATTTATTCATTCATTCATTCATTTTAACACTATTTACTGTCTGTCCATATACTTATTCCTTTCTTCCACGGGTTTCAGACCTGCCCCAGCCTCCCAGGGCCTGATTCCATTTCCAGCACTCTGACCCCATATAACTAAATCAGTTAAATTGATTCTTTCTGGGATGCAGAAGTTCTGTCTTAGCACTGGCCCCAGAAAACCATGAAAAGATATGTCCTCATGTGTCAGCAGGTTAAAAAGGAAGAGCTTCATCAAATCTCACAGCCTTCTGGACCCTTCCCTTCTCTTGTAGGTCTGCTTTCCTGCCTTTGCAACATATCTTATCACCTCTCAGAGGTAGACTGGGCTGTGTAACTTACTGACCTCACCTATCAGGTCATGGGTCAGCCTCTTCTCCTTGTATCCCCAGTCAGGGACAGGGCCCAGCCCTGATCTTGGATGCTCTGATGGAATCTCTCAAGAAGTTATGGGGGAGTGACTGCTAAATTCAGTTAGGAAAGCAAAGAGTAGAGCTTAGGGTCAATGCCAAATCCTACCAGTGGTCTGAGAAGAGGATGAAGTCAACATGGATGGCTGGAAATAGGCTGAAGTCCAGAAGAGGTCATTCTGACCACCATTGCTGAGAACCATTCCATATTCCAGCCATGGTCGACACTTTACATAACTTCCCTCTAAGCTTTTGTTTCCAGGAGTCTCAAGACCATCCTAGAACTCACAAGACTCAATACCAGGTTATATTCATAAGCTAAGGTTTATTACAGCAAAAGACAAAGAGTAAAAGCAAAATGAAAAAGACATGCATCAGATAAGGTCCAGTAAGGTTAGGCTCAGGCTTCCAAGTCCTTCCCCCACTGGGACCACATAGGACACAGTTTTCTCTGTAGCAGAGAACTAAGACCTGTGTGAAGTATCTCTGCCCAGGAAAGCTCACTCAAGTCTTCAGATCCAGATTCTTACAGAGAGCTGGTCACCTAGGCACATCCTGCTCTGACAACCAAAACTCAGGTTTCTAGAGAGGAAACCAGATACATCAGCAGCCTTGATGCTTGCACCGAAAAATTCTGGATGGTACGTTTCAGAAATGCCCCACTGATCCAGCCATACACAGCATCATTAATCAGTAGCAAACAAACAAAAAAAGATTCTGAGGGCCACATTCCCAGGAATTGACCAAGGGTCAATCTTGAATCTAGGCTCCCCTGAGGATATACAAGGACTGAGCAACTAGACCTGCTGCATTAATTCTTTGCTCACAGCTTCATAATGAGCTTGCACGTGGGGATTGCTAGCCTTTACAGAGGAGGAAACTGAGGCTCGGGGATACAAAATGACAAACTGGGGCAGGGACTTGAACCCAGGACTGTGTGGGAGGGAAAAGTCGTGTCTGACTCTTTGCGACCCCATGGACTATACAGTCCATGGAATTCTCCAGGCCAGAATACTGGAGTGGGTAGCCTTTCCCTTCTCCAGGGGATCTTCCCAACCCAGGGATCAAACCCAGGTCTCCAGCATTGCAGGCAGATTCTTTACCTGCTAGCCACAAGGGAAGCCCAAGAATACTGGAGTGGGTAGTGTACCCCTTCTCCAGTGGATCTCCCCAACCCAGGAATCAGACTGTGTTGCAGGTGGATTCTTTACCAACTGAGCTATCAGGGTGTGGGAGGGAAGATATATATTATTAGTAAGCAAGGACTCTAAGACTAGGTAGGTCTGGGTCCCCAGAATGATTCTGCCACTAAACCCCAATATTGTCACAGGCAATTTCAGCCCAACTGTATAACAAAAGCAAAAATGATAGCTCTCTCAGAGAACCATCGCTAGCATTGCCTGAAATAAGGCAGGAGATGTGCTTAGCACAGTTCACAGCACACCTTGAGTGATGTGTAAACTTGAATGTCCCAGACTGCAGTGATGAGGAGGCACAACCTGACTCCAGCCAGAAGCACAAAAACTGCTCTAAGTGAAAGGTTGTTGCTGAACGATAAGAGGCCTGGATTCTTTGCCTCCGGAGGAGACGGATTCAATCTGGGGTCAGAGACGAGGCTGGATCACTCAGAGCTTTTGTGTAATAAGGTTTTATTAAAGTATAAAGGAGATAGAGAAAGCTTCTGACATAGGGATCAGAAGGGGGCAGAAAGTGCCCCCCTGCTAGTCTTCAGCTGGATGTATATAACTAGCAGTCTGTTAATGAAAAGAAAGGAATGTCTTAAAACTCAGAATGGCACCAGGCCCCTCACCCATAAATTGCATTTTGTGATAATCCTGTCACCAGATGATTCATCCCAGGCCATAAAACGATTGACTTGAATCTTGTAGAAGGGCAGATTACCGTACAAATAGTCTTGTTTACATAGATTAGGGGAACAATATCTGAGTTTAACATACAAGTTTGTCAAGTAGGTTCTGAGCCATTTGGTGGAACTTGAAGACAGAGTCTGGGGTATATTAACATGGTTTAAGACAAATATTTCCATAAGAAAAAATGTATTGGTTAACTCAAGGTTTGAGAATAGTCAGCTTCAGGTGAAACCAGGTGTCATAGCAACACAGCATTTTAAAAGAAACTTCCTTTTATCTTTCTGGCTTACTTCACTCTGTATAATGGGCTCCAGTTTCATCCATCTCATTAGAACTTTTAAATTTGTATAGAGAAGGAAAAAAATATCTCCAGTTTGTTTCCTCCTGCTGCTTAAGAGAGATAAAAGTGTCTGGCACTTGCAACCCATTTCCTCCATTTGGAGACCCCTGGCCTTCCTGCCTGTTACCCTCTCATAAGCAAAGCGGCAAGAGGTGCACTTTCAGTCCAAAGAGGCTGCTGCAGCTCAGCTTAGAAACACTATGGCCCTCACATCCCCTGGACTCTTCCTTGCTCCATCAGGAGCAGCAGATAGGAGAGGTCCCAGAAGGCAATCCTGGCATCTCCCTTGAGACAGGTCCAGGCTGTGGGTCTCACTGCCGGCATGCCAGCCTCTGATGGGATCCTGGGGGCAGGCCTGGGGCTGGGGCTTAGCCTGCACAAGTGCCAGGTGCCTGGCCCAGGGAAGCCTGGCCAGTAGACAGTATGTTCTCCTCCGCACAGGAGAGGAGTCAGTCCCCACAGCCTGCAGTAATCCAAGGTCCAGGCCTGGTCTTTGGAAGCCCTTTCCCAGGTGTCTGTGGGCGGCAGGACTCTGACAAGGTCCTCTGTATCATACACCAAGCAGGGGCAGCAGCAAGCAGCTGTCTGGTTTGTGGCCACCTTCAAACCTTCGGCAAGGCAGCCAGACTGGGAAGGGGACCAAGCAAGGGTTTAGAATGAACAGACCTAGCTCCCCATGGGGACAGTCCCTCAGGTCTCTGGGTCTCAGTAGCCTCATTTATAAATTGGGTGCAAGATTTTAATGAAAAACTGCAAGATTCAGAGGATGTAACAGTCACTGGAGGCCACACCAGCCCGCAGATTTGGGTTATCTGGTACTCACAGAACATCTTAACATTTTAAACTGATTGCCAACATTTTAACATCAGAAGACATTTGTCTGGAGAAGGCGATGGCAACCCACTCCGATTCTCTTGCCTGGAGAATCCCAGGGATGGCGGAGCCTGGTGGGCTTCTGTCTATGCAGTTGTACAGAGTTGGACATGACTGACGAGACTTAGCAGCAGCAAACCAGTCCTTCAGCAAAGATACTGGGAACGGAAATGGGACCATATCATACCTACCCGTGGCAGCGGAGAGAGAGCTGCAGAAGAGAACATATGAACCAACCAGTGTTCTAACCTGGTCCATGGACCTCTGGAGAGCCCAGAGCTTCCTGGGTTTTTTCCAAAAGCTCTGTGGACATGTTTGGGTTTTTTCCTGGAGAGAAGGTTCCCTGACTTAAGAGGAGCTACTAACTCACTGAGGATTAAGAAGCACTATGCTGGTTCAGCCTCATCTTTGACAGGAAAAGGAAACTTCATGCCCAGGGTCCCACAGAGTGCAAGATTCAGCACAAGGCCTTGGATTCCAGTGGTCCAGTCATGTCCTTCATCCACCCACACCATCCTGCTCTCCTCACCTCTCATGACACATTGGAGTCGTATGTTGGACCCAAGCCTAGTTTCTCTCTTGATCAAATTTTAGGGTAAGTGAGTTAGGTAACAACTCTTCACTCAATAAAGTTGTCACAGTTTGCATGTTTGTTTCACTGTAAAGGAGTAGTACATGGTCATTAAGGATTTGAAAAGATCAAAGGAGAAAACAGCTTCAGCCACCCCTCGTCTCAACCTTTGGGAGTGTAGCCACTGTTGGTATTTCAGTGTTTCCTTCTAGTCACTAATCTCTCTCTATAGGTGGGGTGTGTGAGTGTGTGGGTTCAACTTTGGTTGTGTTCATTCTGTATATTCACATTATGCCTTTTTCCTCCGTGTTGTCAAAAAAAAAAAAAGGCACTTGTCTAAAATCTGAATTTCCAGCTTCTCTGTAAAGGTAGAAGAAGGCTATGATCTGTCTCACGCGAACTGCAGCCCCACAAAGCCACAGGTAGCTAAAGCTGGGCAGCCGTTCCTTCAGTCAAGAGCCTCACTCCCTTCCCTGCTCAGCCACAGGCCCAGCTTCTTGCTCCTCTGACAGCCAGCTATGTCTGGACCTGCCAACTGCATGGCATGGGCTGCCAGGTGATGCTCCAAGAGTTCCAGGCAGGTTGGGCCAGATGGAGACTTTTTCAGGCTGGATTCTGATCTGCAGCCCCAGCTGTGTGTCCCCAAGCCGGCGCTGTCCCTGGTCCAGCGTGGAGGAAGTTACTTTCCCTGCCAGCCAGCTGTGGACACGAGCAGGACGAGTAGGGGTGAGGAAGCGGGTGACAGTGGGGGTCCGGAGCGGGGCAGCACGGCCAGGTACTCTCCTTCTTCCTTCACACCCAGGCAGGAACCTGAAGCCCCAGCAGGGCCTGACTCCAGGCAATGCAGGAGATGTTGGCTTCCTGCCGCCTGGCTGGGAAAGAGCAGCCGTGGTGTGGGGTGGGGGAGCAGCTGGAAATCACAGACACGGGGAGATGAGTCCCACAGGCTGTGGGAAATCTGCAAGCCTAAAGGCTCTGGGTGGGGCAGGTCAGAGGTCTCACAGAGTGGGGACACTGTGGGAGGCAGGACTCTACCAGCCAGGACCACTGGGCCTCAAGGGCCTGCCTAGAAGGAGGAGGTATCCCCATCATAGGAAGGATGAGGGTGGGCAGCATTTGTCAACCCTATATCTTGCTCTGGGTGCTGAGGGGGCAGGAAACCAGGCCTGCTCAACTCACTGAATCTGTGTGGCTCCTGGCGTTCCTCTGGAAGGCAGAAGGTAGACAGCAAGAGGCTGACGGGTTCTTCCTCCTTCTAGCAGGCTTCTCTAACTGCTACTCTTGAGTCCTTTTCCTTCGTTTTTGGTTTTGTTTTGTTTTGTTTTGTTTTGTTTTTTGGCAAGCTCCTTCAAAACACCATTGAAAAGGTTCTTCCTTCCTAAAGCTTCCTTTGATCCTTGGGAAAACCTCCTTCTTTCTGCTATCCCCAGGGCCTTGGACATCACCAGGTTGTCCCACCAGCTGCCCACTCTATATTGTGATGGGATAGTCACATAGCTGAGTTCCCCACTAGGCCCTGAAAGCTATTGCAAAGGGCCACCTCCTGTGTCCCCAGTACTCAGGCCAAGAGCTGGCACAGAGTGTCTGCTGCTTCCATGGTTCATGGGGCAGGGTCACTGTGTCCTCTCAGAGCAGCCCACATGCCTATGGTCCTTGCGCAAGCTGCAGGCCCTCTCCCACAAGTGTGCAGCCTCATGGTTTCAAGGCCTATGTGCGGCAGGCCCAGGGGACAGGCGGGGTCTGCATGAGCTCAGAGGGGTGTGTGCTGGACAAGCATGAAGTCATGCTTGTTTACGGCTCTGACACAGCACTCGTCATTTCCTCCCCACTGAGCCACACAGTGCTTTTCCAGCTCAGCCAGCCTCTGACTTATTCTCTGGCATCACACGCTGTCACACTTGCAGCCCACTTCAGCAGCAATGATGGGATGTTTGTCTGCACTTTGGCTTCATGAGAAGAGACCCTCCCAGCAGCTGGCTTCTTGGATCTGTCATGGCAAAGTCTGCGAGGTGCCCCAGCTGCAGCTCAGGGTGTCTGTGGGGAGCATGAGGCAGGCAGAGCTGGGAGCCCAGCCAGGAGGTCCCAGAAGGGAATGATCACAGGGACAGAGAAAGGGGGATGCCTTCTTGACCATGAATCTCCCAGTGAAGGGCCTGCAGCGTCAAGAGTCAAAAATGAGGAATGCCAAGGAGTAGCCAGAAGGGCCTCAAAAAGAGAGAGGCAGGGAGGGCTAAGAGACCACGTGCATCAGGTGGGGGCAAGGGGCTGGCAGGATCACTAGAGAGCAGGTGAAGCAAGCTGGCCCGGAGCTTCATTCCCTAAGTGCTGACCCTGAGGGAAAATGCCCTATGGGGCCGGACGATGGAGAGGCAGACTTCACAGCCTAGAGTGTGCTGTCCTACCTAAAGGCACTGACTTTCAAACAGCTTAAAACTTGCTGTGAAGTCAAAACAGAAACGTGCATAAACATACAGGTACACACACACACACACACACACACACACACACACTAACGTGCACGCATATGCGTGCTCTGCCCCATTTGCTCCATGACCACTTCGAGGTCCCTGGGAAGAAGTCTGTCAGATCCTCACAGTTTGAGGGCAAGCTATTTTGTCTTCAAGGAAGGGTCACAGACTAGATCTGATCATGATGAAAAATGAGGGATCTACTGTAAAGATAGCATGGAGATCTAGCTATTTACAGTATCTTATTGAAATACAGTTTGTTGTTGTTGTTCAGTTGCTAAGTCATGTCCTACTCTTTGTGACCCCATGGACCAGCACACCAGGCTTCCCTGACCTTCACTATCTCCTGGAGTTTGCTCAAAATCATGTCCATTAAGTCAGTGATGCCATCCAACCGTCTCATCGTCTGTTGTCCCCTTCTCCTGCTGCCTTCAATCCTTCCCAGCATTAGGGTCTTTTCCACTGAGTCAGCTCTTCCCATGAAGTGACCAAAGTATTGGAGCTTCAGCTTCAGCATCAGTCCTTCCAATGAATATTCAGGGTTGACTGATTTGATCTCCTTGTAGTTCAAGGGACTGCAATTGATGAAAGCATAAATTATTTGGCCCTCAGCCTTTTTTATGGTCCAACTCTCACATCTGTAAATAACTACTAGAAAACCATAACTTTGACTATACAGACCTTTCTTGGCCAAGTGATGTCTTTGCTTTTTAACATGCTGTCTAAGTTAGTCAAAATTTTCCTTCCAAGGAGCAAGCATCTTCTAATTTGGCTTCAGTCACCTACCACAGTGATTTTGGAGCCCAAGAAAATTAATTCTGTTACTGTTTCCACTTTTTCCCCTTCTATTTGTCATGAAGTGATGGGACCAGATCCAAGATCTTAGTTTTTTGAATGTTGAGTTTTAAGCCAGCTTTTCCACTCTCTTCTTTCACCCTCATCAAGAAGCTCTCCTCTTCATTTTTTGCCATTAGAGTGGTATCATCTGCATATCTGAGGTTATTGATCTTTCTCTTGATAATGTTGATTCCAGCTTGTGATTCATCAAGTCTAGCATTTTGCGTGATGTACTCTGAATAGAAGTTAAATAAGTAGGGTGACAAATAAAGCCTTGTACTCCTTTCCCAATTTTGAGCCAGTTCCACGTCCTGTTCTAACTGTTGCTTCTTGACCCACATACAGGTTTCTCTGGTGGTCTGTTATTCCCATTGCTTCAAGAATTTTCCACAGTTTGTAGTGATCCATACAGTCAAAGGCTTTAGCATAATCAGTGAAACAGACATAGATGTTTTCCTGGAATTCCCTTGCTTATTCTATGATCCAACAAATGTTGGCAATTTGACTTCTTGTTCCTCTGCCTTTTCTAAACATAGCTTGTACATCTGGGAGTTCTCGGTTCACATACTGCTAAAGCTTAGCTTGAAGGATTTTGAGCATAATCTTGCTAGCACATGAAAGGAATACAGCTGTGCAGTAGTTTGAACACTCTTTGGCATTTCCCTTGTTTGGGATTGGAATGAAAAGTGACCTTTTCCATTCCTGTGGCCAGTGCTGAGCTTTCCAAATTTGCTGGCATATTGAGTGCAACACTTTAACACTTTAACTTTTAGGTTTCTAAATAGCTCAGCTTTATGCAAATATGCATACAATTTACATACAGTACATACATACAATTTACATACAGTAAAACACACAAATCTTAAGTACAAAGGTGGTGAGTTTTTACCTATGTCTATGGACAGAGGAGCCTGGCGGGCTGCCATCTATGGGGTCACACAGAGTCAGACACGACTGAAGCGACTTCGCGTGCATGCATGCATACCCATGTAACCTTCACCTAGATCAATATAAAAGCATTTCCATCACTGCAGAAAGCTCCCTCATGCCCATCCCTAGTCAAGCCATACCTGTCCCACCCCCAGAGGCAACGACTGTTTGCATTCTATAATCATAAATTAGTTTACACTGATTTTGAACTTTGTATAAATTGAATCATACTGCATAAACATTCTTGTACAAGTTTGTGTGAAGTTGTGGTTTTGTTTTTCTTGGGTAAATGCCTAGAATAAGATTGCTATGTCATAAATTATCAGTATGTTTAAGTTCATCAGAAACTGATAAGCAGGTTTCCAAAGCAATTGGACCATTTACACTCTCACCAGCAATGAGACTTGTTTCATATCTTCATCAGCTTTTGGTACTGTCAGTTTTGTAAATTTAGACAGGCAAAGGGGTGGGTAGTGGTATTTTGTTGAATTTGTATTTTCCTGATGAGTAATGAAACTAAGCACATTTTCATATGCCTATTGATCATATTGGATATTTGGATATCTTTTGTAAAGTACCTATGCAAAATTTTCTTTTTGTTTTTTATTGAGTTTCATCATTTTCTTTTTTAATTAGTAGAGGCTCTTTATAAATTCTAGGTATTCTATATATTCTAATCCTTTGTAAGATATATGTACTATGAATATTTTCTCCCAGTCCATGTCTTGCCTTTTCACTTCCTTAATGGTATTTGTGGGTGAACAGAAGTTTTCTATTTCATTGAAGTCAAATTTATCTTTTTTTGTTTTATGATTAAGGCTGTTTACAGTTTAAGAAATATTTGTCTACTCTAAGATCATGAAAATATTTTCCTGTTTTCTTCTAGTTGCTTTATTGTTTTATCTTTCACATTTAGGTCTTTGATTTATTTCAAAGTAATTTTTTTTGTATGATGTAAGGTAAGGGATCAAGGGTCACTGGTGTACATAAATTTCCAGTTGAGTTAGCACCATTTATTTAAAAGGTCTTCCTTTCCACATTACACTGAAGCCTGTGTTGAAAACATATGTGTGAATCTATTTCTGGGCTCCGTATTCTTTCCATTTGTCTGTCTGTTCTTATACCAACACAACAACATCTTGATTACCATAGCCTTGTAGTAATCTTGATATCACACAGTGTAAATCTTCCAGCTTTGTCCCTGTTGAAGTTTGTCTTAGCTCTTTATATTTCCATTAAAATAAAAGTTATATTTATATTCCATTAAAATAAAAATTATATTTTATTTTTTATGAAGTAATGTTTTCTTTAATCTTTTCCTGATATAAAAAGTAATGCGTGTTCATTGTATCCATAGAAATTTTAGAATCAGCTTGTTAAGTTTGCTGAAATTTTCACATTGAACTTATAAATCAACTTAAAGAGAACTGATCTCCTAACAAGAATGACCCTTACAATCCATGAACATGGTACACCTCTCTATTATTTAGAACTTCATTAATTTCCTTCAGTGCATGTGTGCTAAGCCACTTCAGCTGTGTACGACTCTTTGTGACCCTATGGACTGTAGCCCACCAGGCTCCTCTGTCCATGGGGATTCTCCAGGCAAGAGTACTGGAGTGGGTTGCCATGCCTTCCTCCTGGAGGTCTTCCTGACCCAGGGACTGATCCCTCATCTCTAACGTCTCCCACATTGGCAGGCGGGTTTTTTACCACTAGAGCTGCCTGGAAAGCCCAATTTCCTTCAGTAATGTTTTGTATTTTTAAGTGTATAAATCTTGTACATTTATCTTTAAAATTTTTAATATTACTGTAGTGAGTATTTTTTGTACCACTTTGGTCTCTTTCTAATGGTAACTCTATTCTTCTCTTTCTCTCAACCATTGTGTACATACTCTCAATCTAAATTTTGAAGTGAGCCATCTGATTGAACTATTCATTACAGCAGTCTCCCTAAGGAGAGGACTGCCCTTGAGTCTGATAACTAACCTGAGCTGGAGTCTTCAAGTACAGTTTTTTTTTCACATAAAATAGAAACTGTGTGTGACAGTCACTTTGACTGACACGCCTGCAACAATTCTATAGTGCATTGAATGCTGTACCCTCACCCAAAGGTATATCCACTTAGAACCTCAGAATGTGACCTTGTCATTCTTGTTCAATTGCTAAGTCATGTCTGACTCTTTAAGACCCCATGGACTGCAGCACGCCAAGCTTCCCTGTCCCTCACCATGGCCTGGAGTTCACCCAAATTCATGTCCACTGAGTCAGTGATGCCATCCAACCATCTCACCCTCTGCTGCCCTCGTCTCCTCTTGCCTTCAATCTTGCCCAGCATTGAGGTCTTTTTCAATGAGTCGGCTCCTAGCATCAGGTGGCCAAAGTATTGACGCTTCAGCATTAGTCCTTCCAGTGAGTATTCAGGGTTGATTTCCTTAGGATTGACTGGTTTGATCTCCTTGCTGTCCAAGGGACTCTCAAGAGTCTTTTCCAGCACCACAACTCAAAAGCATCAATTCAACTTTCAGCCTTATTTATGGTCCATCTCTCACATCCATACGTGACTACTGGAAAAACCATAGCTTAGACTATATGGACTTTTGTCAGCAGAGTGATGTCTTTGCTTTTTAATATACTGTCTAGGTTTATCATAGCCTTCCTTCCAAGAAGCAAGAATCTTCTAATTTCATGGCTAGAGTCACCATCTGCAGTGATTTTAGAGCCCAAGAAGAGAAAATCTGTCACTGTTTCCACTTTCTCCCTTTCTATTTGCCATAAAGTGATGGGACCAGATGCCACAATCTTAGTTTTTTCAATGTTGAGTTTTAAGCCAGGTATTTCACTCTCTTTCTTCACCCTCATCAAGAGGCTCTTTAATTCCTCTTCACTTTCTGCCATTAGAGTGGTATCATCTGAATATCTGAGGATGTTGACATTTCTCCTGATAACCTTGATTCCAGCTTATGTTTCATCCAACCTGGCATTTCACATTATGTACTCTGCATATAAGTTAAATGAGCAGGGTGGCAGTAAACAAGTCAGTTTTTCCACGTCCAGTTTTAACTGTTGCTTCTTGACCTGCATACAGATTCCTCAGGAGACAGGTAAGGTGGTCTGGTACTCCCATCTCTTTAAGAATTTTCCACAATTTATTGTGATTCACACAGTCAAAGGCCTTTAGTGCAACGGAAATAGATGTTTTTTCTGGAATTCCCTTGCTTTCTCTATGATCCAATGAATATTGGCAATTTGACTCTGATTCTTCAGCCTTTTCTAAACCCAGCTTGGACATCTGGAAGTTCTCGATTGAAGTACTGCTGAAGCCTAACTTGAACGATTCTGAGCATATCCTTACTAGCATGGGAAGTAAGCACAACTGTCTGGCAGTTTGAACATTCTTTAGTACTGCCCTTCTTAGGAATTGGGATGAAAACTGACATTTTCCAGTCCTGTGGCCACTGCTAGGTTTTACAATTTGCTGACATACTGAATGCATCACTTTAACACCATCATCTTTTAGTATCTTAAATAGCTCAGCTGAGATTCCATCACTTCCACTAGCTTTTTTTGTGGTAATGCTTCCTAAGGCCCATTCCAGGATATCTGGCTCTAGATGAGTGATCACACCATCATGGTTATCCAGGTCATCAAGACCTTTTTTGCATAGTTCTTCTGTGTATTCTTGCCACCTCTTCTTAATCTCTTCTGCCTGTTAAGTCTTTACCACTTCTGTCCTTTATCATACCCATCGTTGCATGAAATATTCCTTTGATATATTCAATTTTCTTGCAGAGATCTCTAGTCTTTCCCATTCTATTGTTTTCCTCTATTTCTTTGACTTTAATTTAAATAAAAACCTTTGATTATGTAATTAAGGTAAAGCTCTTGAGAAGAGTACACCTTGGAATAAGGTGGGCCTTAACTCCAGTAACAGGTGTCCTTGTAAAAGACAAAAAGGAGAAGATCCACAGAGAGTGCACAGAGGGGAGAAAGTCTTATGAAGACAAAGGAACTGGAATGATGCTTCTACAAGGCAAGGAACACAGGATTGTCCACAGGCACCAGAAGCTGGAAGAGGCAACGGGATGGATTTTCCCTCATCTCCTTCATGGTCTCCAGAAGGAGCCAGCCCTGCTGACACCTTTATTTCAGACTTCTGTCCTCCAGAACTGTGAGAGAATAAATTTATGTTATTCTTAGTCATCCAGATTGTGGTAAATTGTTGTGACAGCCCCAAGAAACTATAAAACATACACAGGCTGGTAACCGATACATAATAGACACCTGAACTGATGGATGATTTCCTCTAGTGTACCTGATTGAATGAAAGAGATGCAGGCAGAAGCACCTTCCTCTTTCATACCACACCTTTCCCTCTATGATCTGGAGACTGACCCTGAGCTTCAGTGGGGCCAGCCCCACCCTGGGATTCCTGTGGTAGAAAATGAAGGGCCTGGCCAGGTCCTTCACTGCTCTGTACCGTGTTCTTCTGACTCCTCCTGGGTTAGGGATGTGGGAGAGGAGGGAGGAGAAGTATTGTTTTTTACTTTATGTTGATGCCTTCTGTGTGTGGCAGATATCCAAATGCGAATTCATTCCTTGGTTGAGTGCTTCTGGAATTCTCTCAGCAACCTCTGGTTACAGTTTCCTTATACTGGCAATGCTTCCTTGTTTGGCTGTGAAAGACCCTCTCTCTGACCCTGATCTGGAAATTCATCTGGCAGACACCCTCTTGGGGCTTGGCAACTCAAGGCCATCCACCTTTTAGATAGCCAGTGACCTCAGGAAGCTCACTCATCATGCTGTGCCAGACTACAAATACAAGCCTTTCCCAACATGCTGCTTTACTTAAGTGACTTTAAAGTGAGACTTAGCATCTGGAAGGTCAGTTTCTCCTAACCCTTTTATTTTAATAATATCCTTGTATACTTACTCCTTGCTATAAGCATTTTAAAATTTTTATTTTATTTTTTGTTGTGCTGGGTCTTTTTTGCTGCACTCGGGCTTTCTCTAACTGCTGTGAGCATAGGGCTACTCTTTCCTGGGGTGCACAGGCTTCTCATTGCGGTTGCATCTCTTGTTGCAGAGCACAGGCTCTAGGCACACTGGCTTCAGTAGTTGCAGCACAGGGGTTCAGTGGTTGTGGCTCATGCACTCTCGGGAGCAGGCTCAGTAGTTATGGGGCTTAGTTATGGGCTTAGTTGCTCCAAGACATGTGGAATCTTCCTGGACCAGGGATTGAATCCATGTCCCTTGCAGGTGAATTCTTATCTACTATACCACCAGGGAAGTCCCTATTCTTTGTGATTATACTTTTAAAGCATTTGCCTAGCTCCCTATTTCTCTTCCCATCTCCTTCCCTAGTCCTCAGAAGCCGAAACACGTTAAACTTCTATTCCAATTTGAGAAAAATAGCACTTCTATGATATTGCATTTTTTCCATCCAAGAACATAAATTTTCTTTATTTGTTAAATTTTGGGTCTTTCCATTCAGTTTCATGGGTATTCTAATATAGGTTTTGTATCTTTCTTTTTAAACTTATTTCTAAGATTTCACAGCTGTTGTGAAAACACTTCGACATTCATTTCTACCTGTTTAAGAAGAAAATATATTTTATATATCGTATTTTCAGCCACCTTAAATTTTCTTATAAATCTTAGTTCAGTTCAGTTCAGTTCAGTCGCTCAGTCGTCTTAGCGACCCCATGAACCGCAGCACGCCAGGCCTCCCTGTCCATCACCAACTCCCGGAGTCCACCCAAACCCATGTCCATCAAGTTGGTGATGCCATCCAACCATCTCATCCTCTGTCGTTCCCGTCTCCTCCTGCCCTCAATCTTTCCCAGCATCAGGGTCTTTTCAAATGAGTTAGCTCTCCGCATCAGGTGGCCAAAGTATTGGAGTTTCAGCTTCAACATCAGTCCTTCATTGAATATTCAGGACTGATTTCCTTTAGGATGGACTGGTTTGATCTCCTTACAGTTCAAGGGACTCTGAAGACTCCTCTCCAAAACCACAGTTCAAAAGCATCAATTCATTGGCACTCAGCTTTCTTTATAGTCCAACTCTCACATCCATACATGAACACTGGAAAAACCATAGCCTTGACTAGACGGACATTTGTTGGCAAAGTAATGTCTCTGCTTTTTATATGCTATCTAGGTTGGTCATAACTTTCCTTCCAAGGAGTAAGCGTCTTTTAATTTCCTGGCTGCTGTCACCATCTGCAGTGATTTTGGAGCCCAAAAAAATAAAGTCTGACACTGTTTCCACTGTCTCCCCATCTATTTGCCATGAAGTGATGGGACCAGATGCCATGATCTTAGTTTTCTGAATGTTGAGCTTTAAGCCAACTTTTTCACTCTGCTCTTTCACTTTCATCAGGAGGCTCTTTAGTTCTTCTTCACTTTCTGCCATAAGGGTGGTGTCATCTGCATATCTGAGGTTATTGATATTTCTCTTGGTGATCTTGATTCCAGCTTGTGCTTCATCCAGCCCAGCCTTTCTCATGATGTCCTCTGCATATAAGTTAAATAAGCAGGGTGACAATAAACAGCCCTGACATACTCCTTTTCCTATTTGGAACAAGTCTGTTGTTCCATGTCCAGTTCTAACTGTTGTTTCCTGACCTGCATACAGGTTTCTCAAGAGGCAGGTCAGGTGGCCTGGTATTCCCAGATCTTTCAGAAATTTCCACAGTTTATTGTGATCCACACAGTCGAAGGCTTTGGCGTAGTCAATAAAGCAGAAATAGATGTTTTTCTGGAACTCTCTTGCTTTTTTGATGATCCAGCAGATGTTGGGAATTTGATCTCTGGTTCCTCTGCCCTTTCTAAAACCAGCTTGTACATCTGGAAGTTCACGGTTCATATATTGCTGAAGCCTGGCTTGGAGAATTTTGAGCATTACTTTACTACTGTGTGAGATGAGTGCAATTGTGCAGTAGTTTGAGCATTCTTTGGGATTGCCTTTCTTTGGGATTGGAATGAAAATGGACCTTTTCCAGTCCTGTGGCCACTGCTGATTTTCCAAATTTGCTGGCATATTGAGTGCAGCACTTTCACAGCATCATCTTTCAGGATTTGAAATAGCTCAACTGGAATTCCATCACCTCCACTAGCTTTGTTCATAGTGATGCTTCCTAAGGCCTACTTGACTTCACAGTCCAGGATGTCTGGCTCTAGGTGAGGGATCACACCATCATGATTATCTGGGTCGTGAAGATCTTTTTTGTACAGTTCTTCTGTGTATTCTTGCCACCTCTTCTTAATATCTTCTGCTTCGGTTAAGTCCATACCATTTTTGTCCTTTATTGTGCCCATCTTTGCATGAAATGTTCCCTTGGTATCTCTAATTTTCTTGAAGAGATCTCTAGTCTTTCCCATTCTGTTGTTTTCCTCTATTTCTTTGCATTGATCACTGAGGAAGTCTTTCTTATCTCTCCTTGCTATTCTTTGGAACTCTGCATTCAAATGGGTATATCTTTCCTTTTCTCCTTTGCTTTTCGCTTCCCTTCTTTTCACAACTATTTGTAAGGCTCCTCGGACAGCCATTTTCCTTTCTTACATTTCTCTTGCTTGGGGATGGTCTTGATCCCTGTCTCCTGTACAATGTCACGAACCTCCATCCATAGTTCACCAGGCACTCTGTCTATCAAATCAGATGTCCCTTAAATCTATTTCTCACTTCCACTGTATAATCATAAGGGATTTGATTTAGGTCATACCTGAATGGCCTAGTGGTTTTCTCCACTTTCTCGATTTCAGTCTGAATTTGGCAATAAGGAGTTCATGATCCGAGCCACAGTCAGCTCCCAGTCTTGTTTTTGCTGACTGTATAGAGCTTCTCCATCTTTGGCTGCAAAGAATATAATCAATCTGATGTTGGTGTCGACCATCTGGTGATGTCCATGTGTAGTCTTCTCTTGTGTTGTTGGAAGAGGGTGTTTGCTATGACCAGTGCGTTCTCTTGGCAGAACTCTATTACCCTTTGCCCTGCTTCATTCTGTACTCCAAGGCCAAATTTGCCTGTTACTCCAGGTGTTTCTTGACTTCCTACTTTTGCATTCCAGTCCCCTATAATGAAAAGGACATCTTTTTTGGGTGTTAGATCTAGAAGTTCTTGTAGGTCTTCATAGAACTGTTCTGCTTCTTCAGCATTACAGGTTGGGCATAGACTTGGGTTACCCGTGATATTGAATGATTTGCCTTGGAAACAAACAGAAATCAATCTGTCGTTTTTGAGACTGCATCCAAGTACTGCATTTCGGACTCTTTTGTTGACTATGATGGCTAATCCATTTCTTCTAAGGGACTCCTGCCCACAGTAGTAGATATAACGGTCATCTGAGTTAAATTCACCCATTCCAGTCTATCTTAGTTCACTGTTTCCTAGAATGTTCACTCTTGTCATCTCCTCTTTGACCACTTACAATTTGCATTGATTCATGGATCTAACATTCCAGGTTCCTATGCAACGTTGCTCTTTACAGCATCTAACCCCGCTTCCATCACCAGTCCCATTCACAACTGGGTGTTGTTTTTGCTTTGGCTCAATCCCTTCAGTCTTAGTAGTCTGTTTCTAAAATGTCTTGGAAACACATTTTACAGATTCCAGTCATTTTGTTTGTAAATAAATGCAATTTTGTTCTTTTTCTCTAATATAACCAATTATTTTCTTTTCTTGCACTATTTCTTTAGCACCTCAAAAATAGGCTTGAATTTAATGATGACATCAGAAATATACTTTTTGCTGGCAATTTAATTAAAGTGATTTCAACCTACCAATAAATAGTATATTTGCTATTGGTTTTGATTAATAGGTTTGTCTTTGTTAACATTTTTTCATTTCATCTTCACTTAATTTGAATTTTTTTTAGGACATATTGCTAAATTGTATTAAATGCCTTGTTACATGTCTTGATATCAGTCCAGTTCAGTCGCTCAGTCGTGTCCGACTCTTTGTGACCCCATGAATTGCAGCACGCCAGGCCTCCCTGTCCAACACAAACTCCCGGAGTTTACTCAAACTTATGCCCATCGAGTCGGTGATGACATCCAGCCATCTCATCCTCTGTGGTCCTCTTCTCCTCCTGCCCCCAATCCCTCCCAGCATCAGGGTCTTTTCCAATGAGTCAACTCTTCACATCAGGTGGGCAAAGTACTGGAATTTCAGCTTCAGCATCAGTCCCCACAATGAACACCCAGAACTGATCTCCTTTAGGATGGACTGGTTGGATCTCCTTACAGTCCAAGGGACTCTCAAGAGTCTTCTCCAACACCACAGTTCAAAAGCATCAATTTTTCAGTGCTCAGCTTTCTTCACAGTCCAACTCTCACATCCATGCATGACCACTGGAAAAACCATAGCCTTGACGAGACGGACATTCGTTGGCAAAGTAACATCTCTGCTTTTTAATATGCTGTCTAGGTTGGTCATAACTTTCCTTCCAAGGAGTAAGCGTCTTTTAATTTCATGGCTGCAGTCACCATCTACAGTGATTTTGGAGCCCAAAAAAATAAAGTCTGACACTGTTTCCACTGTCTCCCCATCTATTTGCCATGAAGTGATGGGACCAGATGCCATGATCTTAGTTTTCTGAATGTTGAGCTTTAAGCCAACTTTTTCACTCTCCTCTTTCACTTTCATCAAGACGCTTTTGGTTCCTCTTCACTTTCTGCCATAAGGGTGGTGTCATCTGCATATCTGAGGTTATTGATATTTCTCTCGGCAATCTTAATTCCAGCTTGTGCTTCTTCCAGCCCAGCATTTCTCATGATGTCCTCTGCATATAAGTTAAATAAGCAGGGTGACAATAAACAGCCTTGACGTACTCCTTTTCCTATTTGGAACCAGTCTGTTGTTCCATGTCCAGTTCTAAATGTTGCTTCCTGACCTGCATACAGGTTTCTCAAGAGGCAGGTTAGGTGGCCTGGTATTCCCAGATCTTTCAGAAATTTCCACAGTTTATTGTGATCCACACAGTCAAAGGCTTTGGCATAGTCAATAAAGCAGAAATAGATGTTTTTCTGGAACTCTCTTGCTTTTTCGATGATCCACTGGATATTGGCAATTTGATCTCTGGTTCCTCTGCTTTTTCTAAAACCAGCTTAAACATCTGGAAGTTCATGGTTCATATATTGCTGAAGCCTGGCTTGGAGAATTTTGAGCATTACTTTACTACTGTGTGAGATGAGTGCAATTGTGCAGTAGTTTAAGCATTCTTTGGGATTGCCTTTCTTTGGGATTGGAATGAAAACTGACATTTTCCAGTCCTGTGGCCACTGCTGATTTTCCAAATTTGCTGGCATATTGAGTGCAGCACTTTCACAGCATCATCTTTTAGGATTTGAAATAGCTCAACTGGAATTCCATCACCTCCACTAGCTTTGTTCATAGTGATGCTTTCTAAGGCCCACTTGACTTCACATTCCAGGATGTCTGGCTCTAGGTGAGTGATCACACCATTGTGATTATCTGGGTCATGAAGATCTTTTTTGTATAGTTCTTCTGTGTATTCTTGCCACCTCTTCTTAATATCTTCTGCTTCAGTTAAGTCCATACCATTTCTGTCCTTTATTGAGCCCATCTTTGCATGAAATGTTCCCTTGGTATCTCTAATTTTCTTGAAGGTCTCTAGTCTTTTCCAATCTGTTGTTTTCCTCTATTTCTTTGCATTGATCGCTGAGGAAGGCTTTCTTATCTCTCCTTGCTATTCTTTGGAACTCTGCATTCAAATGGGAATATCTTTCCTTTTCTCCTTTGCTTTTAGCTTCTCTTCATTTCACAGCTATTTGTAAGACCTCCTCAGACAACCATTTTGCCTTTTTGCATTTCTTTTCCATGGGGATGGTCTTGATCCCTGTCTCCTGTACAATGTCATGAACCTCCATCCATAGTTCATCAGGCTCTCTGTCTATCAGATCTAGTCTATCTAGAGGTAGCCACCGAGAGCGCCAGGCTGCGACAGTGCAGGAGCGGCGGCCGAGAGGAGCTTCCCCACGCCTGAGGTCAGGAGCCCCGCCCGAGAGGAGCTACCCCACCTCCAAGGAGCTGCTGCTTCTCGGGCGCAGGAAGGCCGAGAGGAGCTACTTCACGTTCAAGGTCAGGAGGGGCAGCTGTGAGAAGATACCCCTCACCCAAGGTAAGGAGCAACGGCTGCGCTTTGCTGGAGCAGCCGTGAAGAGATACCCCACGTCCAACGTAAGAGAAACCCAAGTAAGACGGTAAGTGTTGTGAGAGGGCATCAGAGGGCAGACACACTGAAACCATAGTCACAGAAAACTAGCCAACCTGATCACAGGACCACAGTCTTGTCTAACTCAATGTCTTGATATAGTCACATCCTTTTTCTCTTTTATGTAACTATTTCCTAGTCTTGAATAAATTTTCATTTTTGGAATAAGCCCTGTTTGGTCACTGTGTGTGTGTGTGTGTGTGTATGTATGTGTGTATATATATATATATGTATATATATATACTATAGTTTAAAATATTATAATTGCATTATATTTTATATGTAATATCTTATTATATAAAATGATATATAATATAAATTTCATATATATATAAAATACATGTTTACATGTATGCTAAGTCGCTTCAGTTGTGTCTGACTCTTTGTGACCCTATGGACTGTAGCTTGCCAGGCCCCTCTGTCCATGGGATTCTCCAGACAAGAATACTATAGTGGGTTGCCATGCCCTCCTCCAGGGGATCTTCCCAACCCAGGGATCAAACCCACATCTCTTATGTCTCCTGTATTGGTAGGCAAGTTCTTTACCACTAGTGCCACCTGGGAAGCCCCACATACTGCATATGTTTTTAGAAATAGGGTTTATTAAAAATAAAGTTGTTCAAAATAAGATAACATTTACACAAAGGAGTAAAAGTATATGAATGTGTATATATGTGTGTGTGTGTATACACATGTCACGTATATATAGTATATAGTATACATTCACATATCATGTATATATATAACTGGTTTCAATTTTCTATCACCCTGTCATAAAACAAATGTAGTCATAAATCATAGTGCACCAGGGCCCATGAAAGAGGAGCAGTGAGCCACAAGAGAGTGAACCAGACTTGCCTGTGAGTGTCCAGGAGTCTCCAGTGGAGGTGTGGGCCCACAGTGGCCTGCTGTGGGGTCAGGAGCACTAAACACAACAGTGCTGAGTAAGTCCTTTTGAAGGAGGGCACCAGTAACACCATTGCACCTACCATAGTTTGGCCTCAGTCCAAAGAACAGGGAGGGAACACAGTCAGGCCCATCAACAGAAAATTGGATCAAACATTTACTGAGCATGGCCCCACCCATGAGAACAAGACCCATAATCCCTCACAGCCAGTTCCTCTCATCAGGAAGCTTCCACAAGCCTCTTATCCTTATCCATCAGAGGGCAGACAGAATGAAAACCACAATCAGAAAATTAACCAAAGTGATCACATGGATCCCAGCCTTGTCTAACTCAGTGAAACTATGAGTCATGCCACACAGAGCCACCCAAGATGGACAGGTCATGGTGGAGATTTCGAACAAAACATGGTCCACTGGAGAAGGCAAATGCAAACCACTTCAGTATTCCTGCCTTGAGAACCCTGTGAACAATACAAAAAGGCAAAAAGATAGGACACTGAAAGATGAACTCTCCAGACAAGTAGGTGCCCAATATGCTACTGGAGAAGAGTAGAGAAATAACTCCAGAAAGAATGAAAAGATAGAGCCAAAAGGAAAACAACATTCAGTTGTGGATATGACTGGGGATGGAAGTACAGTCTGATGCTGTAAAGAACATATTGCATAGGAACATGGAATGTTAAGACCATGAAGCAAGGTAAATTGGAAGTGGTCAAACAGGAGATGGCAAGAGTGAACATTGGCATTTTAGGAATCAGTGAACTAAAATGGACTAGAATGGGTGAATTTAATTCAGATGACCATTATATCTAATACTGTGGGCAAGAAATCCTCAGAAGAACTGGAGTAGCCCTCATAGTCAACAAAAGAGTCCGAAATTCAGTTCTTGGGTGCAATCTCAAAAACAACAAAATGATCTCTGTTCGTTTCCAGGACAGACCACTCAATATCACAGTAATCCAAGTCTATGCTCCAACCTTAATGCCAAAGAAGCTGAAGTTGAAAGTTCTACAATGACCTACAAGAACTTCTAGAATTAACACCAAAAAAAAAGATGTCCTTTTCATCATAGGTGACTGGAATGCAAAAGTAGGAAGTCAAGAGATAACTGCAGTAACAGGCAAGTTTGGCCTTGGATTACAAAATGAAGAAGGGCAAAGGCTACCAGAGTTTTGCCAAAAGAACACACTGGTCATAACAAACCCTCTACCAAGAACACAAGAGACGAGTCTACACATGGGCATTACCACATGGTCAATACCAAAATCAGATTGATTATATTCTTTGCAGCCAAAGATGGAGAAGCTCTATACAGTCAGCAGAAACAAGACTGGGAGCTGACTGTGGCTCAGATCATGAAGTCCTTATTGCCAAAATCAGACTTAAATTGAAGAAAGTAAGGAAAACCACTAGACCATTCATGTATGACTTAAATCAAACCTCTTATGATTATACACTGGAAGTGACAAATAGATTCAAGGGATTAGATCTGATAGACAGAGTGCCTGAAGAACAATAGACAGATGTTCATGATTTTGTACAAGAGGCAGTGATCAAAACCATACCCAAGAAGAAGAAATGCAACAAGGCAAAAGGGTTATTCTGAGGAGGCCTTACAAATAGCTGAGAAAAGAAGAGAAGTGAAAACAAAGAAGAAAAGGAAAGATATACCCATCTGAATGCAGACCTCCAAAGAATAGCAAGGAGAGATAAGAAAGCCTTCCTCAGTGATAAATACAAAGAAATAGAGGAAAACAATAGAATGGGAAAGACTAGAGATCTCATCAAGAAAATTAGAGATACCAAGGGAACATTTCATCAAAGATGGGCACAATAAAAGACAGAAACACTATCGACCTAACAGAAGCAGAAGATATTAGGAAAATGTGGCAAGAATATGCAGAAGAACTATACAAAAAAGATCTTCATGACCCAGATAACCACGATGGTGTGATCACTCACCCAGAGTCAGACATCCTAGAATGTGAAGTCAAGTGGCCTTAGGAAGTATCACTACGAACAAAGCTAGTGGAGGTGATGGAATTCCAGTTGAGCTATTTCAAATCCTGAAAGATGATGCTGTGAAAGTGCCTCACTCAATATGCCAGCAAATTTGGAAAATCAGCAGTGGCCACAGGACTGGAAAATGTCAGTTTTCATTCCAATCCCAAAGAAAGGCAATCCCAAAGAATGCTCAAACTACTGCACAATTGCACTCATCTCACACAGTAGTAAAGTAATGCTCAAAATTCTCCAAGCTAGTCTTCAACAATACATGAATGGAGAACTTCCAGATGTTCAAGCTAGATTTAGAAAAGGCAGAGGAACAAGAGATCAAATTGCCAACATCTGTTGGCTCATATAAAAAGCAAAAGAATTCCAGAAAAACATCTACTTCTGCTTCATTGACTACGCCAAAGCCTTTGACTGTGTGGATCACAACAAACTGGAAAATTCTTCAAGAGATGGGAATACCAGACCACCTGATCTGCCTCTTGAGAAATCTGTATGCAGGTCAAGAAGCAACAGTTAGAACTGGACATGGGACAAGAGACTGGTTCCAAATTGGGAAAGGAGTACATCAAGGCTGTATATTGTCACCCTGCTTATTTAACTTATATGCAGAGGAAATCATGAGAAATGCTGGGCTAGAAGAAGCACAAGCTGGAATCAAAATTGCAGGGAGAAATATCAATAACCTCAGATATGCAGATGACACCACCCTTATGGCAGAAAGTGAAGAGGAACTAAAGAGCATCTTGAGGAAGGTGAAAGAGGAGAGTGAAAAAGCTGGCTTAAAACTCAGCATTCAGAAAACTAAGATCATGGCATCTGGTCCCATCACTTCATGGCAAATAGATGGGGAAACAATGGAAACAGTGACAGACTTTATATTCTTGGGCTCCAAAATCACTGTAGATGGTGACTGCAGCCATGAAATGAAAAGAGGCTTGCTCCTTGGAAGAAAAGCTATGAGAAATCTAGACAGCATATGAAAAAGCAGAAACATTACTTTGCCAACAAAGGTCCTTATAATCAAAGCTATGGTCTTTCCAGTAGTCATGTATGGATGTGAGAGTTGGACCATAAAGAAAGCTGAGTGCCAAAGAATTGATGCTTTTGAACTGTGTGTTGGATAAGACACTTGAGAGTCCCTTGGACTGCAAGAAGATCAAACCAGTCAATCCTAAAGGAAATCAATCCTGAATATTCATTGGAAGAACTGATGCTGAAGCTGAAGCTCTAGTACTTTGGCCAGCTGATGAGAAGAACTGACTCACTGGAAAAGACCATGATGCTGGGAAAGGTTGAAGGTGGGAGGAGAAGGGGATGACAGAGGATGAGATGGTTGGATGGCATCACTGACTCAATGGACATGAGTTTTAGAAAGCTCCAGGGGATTGTGATGGACCAGGAAGCCGGGAGTGCTGCAGTCCATGTGGTCGCAAAGAGTCAGACACAACTGAGTGACTGAACTGAACTGAATCATGAAAATGAAGTAAAAGCAAAATGAAAGTATTAAATTCTAGTTATGTACCATTGCCTTTGGAAGGCTATACAGTGTAGTGGTTAGAGCACAAACTCAGGAGCCAGCCTTTGTGGTGCAGGAAGCCACCACTACATGCATCCAGATGAGAAGTTGCATTTTCCAGCTTCACTTACAGATGGAGGTAAGTAAGGAGTTTTAATTGGGCCTTTGGAGAAAGGTTGACTTTTCATAATTCTGTTCATTACCTTTTCTCCCCATTTTTTTCAATTTAGACTCTTGTTATGATAGCTGGAGCTTTAGCAGCCATCTTTTTTTTTTTTTTTTTTAATTTTTATTTTTTTAATTTATTTATTTTTTCAGTGGGTTTTGTCATACATTGACACGACCCAGCAATAGATTTACACGTATTCCCCATCCCGATCCCCCCTCCCACCCCCCTCTCCACCCGACTCCTCTGGGTCTTCCCAGTGCACCAGGCTCGAGCACTTGTCTCATGCATCCCACCTGGGCTGGTGACCTGTTTCACCATAGATAATATACATGCTGTTCTTTCACAACATCCCACCCTCATCTTCTCCCACAGAGTTCAAAAGTCTGTTCTGTACTTCTGTGTCTCTTTTTCTGTTTTGCATATAGGGTTGTCATTACCATCTTTCTAAATTCCATATATATGTGTTAGTATGCTGTAATGATCTTTATCTTTCTGGCTTACTTCACTCTGTATAATGGGCTCCAGTTTCATCCATCTCATTAGAACTGGTTCAAATGAATTCTTTTTAACGGCTGAGTAATATTCCATGGTGTATATGTACCACAGCTTCCTTATCCATTCATCTGCTGATGGGCATCCTGGCTATTATAAACAGTGCTAGCAGCCATCTTTTGAGCATGAGGATGATTGCCACAGGCTGAGAATGGTGGAGAAATCTGGGTCCTGGAGATATCATGGAGCCATCACACTGACTGTAGCCTGCCTAGGCCCAGGCTGCATTTACATGGGACAGAAATGCACTTGTCTTGTTTAAGCCACTGTCATTTCCTGAATATAATTTCCAGCTGAAAGAAGTAACAAAGGCGCCAGCTCACCCCACTGCAAGAGTCTTGCGTACAACAAGCCTCTCCTAGCCTCTCCTGCCAGCTTCAGGCCAATCCTAAGGAAACAGGAGAGGGGGCCACAGGGGAGTCACAGGCCTATATGGCTTTCCAGCCATGCAGCCTATATGGGAAAGTATGAGGCATCAGCCATGTTTTTCTGGGAGCCCCTAGGCTGTCCAAGACAGCTGGCTGTCTTTAGCGGGTTGGCTAAACACCAGAAACCTAAGCTTCTTGGGACATAAACACTACAGATATCTTCAAATCTATCAAGACTCAATTTTCTTGGCTCTCCCTGCTGGCTAGCAGCTCAGCCAAAACCAGTGCCTCACACTCTGAAGTGGGAAACTTTCTACCCCAAAACCTAGCCTCATTTCATAGAGGACTCATGGTTGGAGGCCCCTTCCTGAGGCCCCAGGATAACATGCATCACCACTTGCAGCAGAGCTGCTGGGCAATTGTCAGAACAGGGACTGCCTTATGAGAGCTCTTCAAGTTCCCTGTATCTTGTGTTCAGTTTTCAGAACCACTGGGCAGACCCTTTTCCCCAAAAGCCTGTGGGTCTGGGAGCGTCTATTGCCTTTCTCAGCCCCATACATCCCATAACACTGTTGACCGGGAGTTTGTCCAAGTCCACATGCTCACAAGCACTGCTACCTTTCTGTGAGTACCAAGCAGCTGTCTTCTCCCTTGCCCAGTGCTCCCAGCAACAATGGCCCTGCTTTCCACTGCTCAGTAAGAGCTTCTGCTTCATCTAGCTTCTTGCACACGCTTTTTCCCACCTTGGCCCATATTTGTCTCCTGGTTTGAGAGGGCAAGATTCTCTATATTAGGGATGCAAATGGCATCAAGTTGACTTAAATAGCAAAGGAATGTATTGGATCACGCATCTGTAAAGTCCATGGATGGATTTCAGGTGAGACTTGCTCCAACTGTTCAGACATTATCACCAAGAATCTAATTCTCTTCTATCTGCTCTTCCTTCCACGGCAATGGCACCTTCCTGATGACCTCAGTTCCTCTAGGTTCTTCTTTCATGTTAACAAACCAGCTATGACAGTTGTGTACTCATATCCTTTCCCCACACAGAGCTGAAGGCTGGGGCATGACAGGGTTCCAAGTCCCAGGCCCAGAAGGAATAGGAGAGAGATACAGAAGGATAGGCAGATTTGAGGGATGTGGATGTTTTTGCAAAGAGGAAAGGGGCCTGAGCCAGTCCCCACAGGAGCTGGTGGTGGGAACAGCAATGATGAGGGTTACACAGCTTACCATGGATACAGCTCTCTGAGGTGGGCACAGCCATCCTCCCCCCACAGAGGAGGATGCAAGGCTCAAGGAGGTTAAGGAACATCCCAGGCAGACGTGGGTAGGAACGGAGCAGGCTCTGTTGGCTTTCCTGACTCTCCTCTGACGCTTGGATACTGAGGCCTTGGAGTAGGTGACCCACCATGAAGATGGAGTAGAATGATGGCTGCAGGAGTGGAACCCAAGGGACCAAGCTGGGAAAGGACCTGGGGAGGAGCCCTGAGGTCTGGCCCGCAGTGGCTTGAGGTAGGTGCATATCTGAGACCCTCTTATTGCCCTGAGAAACAGCACTGCTTGGGCTCTCTTGCTGCACAAGAAATCCAAAGGTTCTGGTTGCTAAACTGAGTTCATATTTAAAGAAATACATAAGGATGGAGCAGAAGCAAGACTCTAGCCTGGCTGGAGGGCTAGCCTGAAGCAAGCCTTTTATGCAAGGCTTACTGAGTTGTCACCACCACCTGGGGTACTACTAACCCATTGTACACATGGGAGGCTGTAACACGGAAATGAGGTCACCTGTTCAAGGTCACAAGCCAGGGGCTCCTGCTGCAAAGTCTCTTGGCCTCGGGCTTGCCAGTTCCAGGAAAGATGGGGAGGAAGCACTGGTACAAGTGTGTTCCCTCAGGGCCTTCTTCAAGAACCCAGGAGGGTAGGGAGAGGCCAGACTGGCAGGCTGCAGAGTAGATGTTTTACCCCAGGATAGAAAGCCCCGTGCTCGCCTACTCCCCTGTTCCCCAGGATGCTGGCCTATTTCTCCAGTACATTCTTGGCAGCATCTTATTCCTGTCCGCCTTGAGACACAGACCTTTCCCAGTGCCTTCCTATTCAGACACACAGTTGAAAGGACCAGGTGTGCAAATTTAACTGAACAAAGTTTCTTTTCTTTCTCACAGGAAGAGTGAAGGCCAGACCTCGGGCTCCTACCAGTGAGGGGAAGGGTTTGGCCCAGCCATCGGCTCAACTGGAAAAAAAGCATAGCATTCTCAGACGGGGACCTTCTCTATTTCAGGGACTCAGAGTTCCAAGTTTCAAAGCAGTCTCTGTGTTCATCTCTGAATTTTGGCAAGGACTGACTTGGAGTCTCCCGGACGGGAGGCCTCACATGTGTTACCGAGGTGGCTCCAGGGTTCTCTGAGTTGCTCCCCTGGCTCACAGCTACCACCCCAAGGACACAGACACAGGAAGCAGAAAAGCACACTGAAGTTCTCTCCGAAAAGACTTTTTAGAGTACTTGATGAGTTTATTCTTTTTTTTACTATTTGTCTTGCTTTAATTTATTGTCATGAATAATACTTTCCTAAAAAATAAACTAAAACAGTTATTTTAAAAGGTAAGTTCCCTGATTGGGTTATTTAGAGCTTTGCCTAAAATGAAGCACAGGGCAACCATTAAGAAGTATCTTAATGTGTAAGAAAGAGACAAAAATCTCTTCCTTCTACTTTAAGAAAAATAAAAGACATGATTTTTGAGAAAAAGAGAGCCTGTTGCAGATCAGCACAGAGACAGGAGCGGTTAGATGGGGCAGGTGACCAGACTCTGCAGATCCTGGGTCTCTGCACCCATTCATGTGGCTTGGATGGGCCTAAGGGCCCCTCAGTATCATTTCATCCTCCATCCAATCCCCAGTGCACTTTTCAACCAACACAAACAGTTACTACACATCAGGCACTGTTCTAGAATCTAAGGCTACAGCAGTGGACAAAATAGACAAAAATCCTTCCCCTTGTGAAGGCCGTTCTCATGAGGGAGACAGACAAGTGACACACACCCAGTGGGTGGCCTGCTGACAAAACTTCTATTCTGAAGAGAAACAGAGCCAGGAAGGAGGAAGGGAGATGCTGGGATCTGGGGTGTGGGGGGTGCTGGTGGCAGGGAAAGGTGCTTCATTGTTAAGCACCATGTTCAGGGGAAAACTTCCCTGGGAAAGTGACAGGAGAGCAAAGCCTGAGGAAGCGAGAGAGGCTCCCCGCAGGATTCTGGGTGAGAAGAGTACCAAGCAAAGGAAGGGGACGGTGTGTGAGGAGACGAGCTCACGCGCTCCAGAAGCAGAGGGGCCGCCATTCTGTGTGACTGGATGAAGTGGCGGGAGAGAGTGGCGAGGAGACGAGCTCACATGCTCCAGAAGCAGAGGGGCCGCCATTCTGTGTGACTGGATGAAGTGACTGGCGGGAGAGAGTGGCGAGGAGACGAGCTCACATGCTCCAGAAGCAGAGGGGCCGCCATTCTGTGTGACTGGATGAAGTGACTGGCGGGAGAGAGTGGCGAGGAGACGAGCTCACATGCTCCAGAAGCAGAGGGGCCGCCATTCTGTGTGACTGGATGAAGTGACGGGCAGGAGAGTGGTGGGGAGACGAGCTCACGCGCTCCAGAAGCAGAGGGGCCGCCATTCTGTGTGACTGGATGAAGTGACTGGCGGGAGAGAGTGGCGAGGAGACGAGCTCACACGCTCCAGAAGCAGAGGGGCCGCCATTCTGTGTGACTGGATGAAGTGACGGGCAGGAGAGTGGTGGGGAGACGAGCTCACGCGCTCCAGAAGCAGAGGGGCCGCCATTCTGTGTGACTGGATGAAGTGACTGGCGGGAGAGAGTGGCGAGGAGACGAGCTCACACGCTCCAGAAGCAGAGGGGCCGCCATTCTGTGTGACTGGATGAAGTGACTGGCGGGAGAGAGTGGCGAGGAGACGAGCTCACACGCTCCAGAAGCAGAGGGGCCGCCATTCTGTGTGACTGGATGAAGTGTCGGGCGGGAGAGTGGCAGGAGGTGGAGGGGAGCTGAAACAGTGAAGAGGAAGGACCCACTGGTAGGGGGTTCCCCCAAAAAAGATATGTTCCAGAATCTGTGAATGTGACCTTCTTTGGAATATGAGTCTTTGCAGACATAACTAATTAAGGATCTCAAGATGAGATAGAGCATCCTGGATTACCCAGGTTGGACCCTCAATGCAGTGATAAGCGTCCATAAGAGAAACAGGAGAGATGCAGACACAGGGGAAAAGCCAATGTGAAGATGGAGGCCAAGGTGAGAATAATGCAGCCTCAAGCCAAGGAGTGTTTGGAGCCACCAGAAGCTGGGAGAGAAAAGGGAGGATCCTCCCCTAGAGCCTTCAGAGAAACAGTGGCCCTGCCCACTTCTTCATTTCAGCCCATTGAAGCTGATTTTGGCCTACTAGCCTCCAGAATTATGTGCTATGTGACTGTGGGTTGCTTTGTAATCACTGATTTTGTTATGGCAGCCACAGAAATGGGCCAGGATGAAGGTGGGGAGACCAATGTGGGGGTCACTCCAAGACACAATCACCCAAGTGACTCCCAAGTCCATCAGATCTGCCCATATCCAGGGTTTGACATGTTTACCCACTGCCTCATGATTTTTTATTTAAAAAAAAGAAGTATCTCTCTGTTTAAATTTAAATACACATCTCAAAATGCAATATTAGATCAGTAAGTTAAATATAAAACTAGATTCATTTTCATAAATAGAAGGTAGCCATGAAAATAAATTCAAGGAAAGCCAAACTGTTACCACATTCTAATGACATACCACACTACCTACTGAGCACTCTGAGTCTGTAGGCACCTCTTTGTGTCTGAAAACATAAAATAGGTCTAGTGTCAGAGAAGCAGCAAAGGCCTTCAGCCTCAGAGAGAGCTGCTCCAGCACTGCCCTCCTTGTGGTCTGCACGGCACACCCACACGTGGGCCACCACCGCCTACACCCCTCAAGTCCCTAAGCCACCACCAGCAGCATCTTGGGTGGTGTTGGTCTCTGTGTCAAAGCCAGTGTGTGGGAGAAGGGTTTCCATGATGGGGGCAGGGACTTGCACCTTAGAGAGGTTGCAACAAGGTTCATTCCTTGGAAATGGATGGTTAAACTGATGTGAGCTTCTCCCTTGGACAGTGAACAGTCTGGGGATAAGCCCAGTTTTATTGGTATTTTTAAATGTTGAGGTATCAAATGAAGTGCATCAGTATTTAGTTACAGATTTATTTTGCTCCACATGGGTTTTTTGAGGGGCTTCCAAGGTGACACAGTGACAAAGAATCCACCTGCCAATGCAGGAGACACCAGAGACATGAATTCACTCCCTGGGTTTAAAAGATCCCCTGGAGAAGGAAATGGCAACCCACTCCAGTATTCTTGCCTGGAAAATACCACGGACAGAGGAGCCTGGCAGGCTATAGTCCATGGAGTCGCAAAGAGTCAGACACGACTTAGCGACTAAAAGCAAGGCCACTCTGCTGCTCCAAGAGCCTGACCTCTGAGTAAGTCATAAACCCACTTGCCTTCCTCAGCAGGGAGTGAAGGTCAAGGTGTTTCTTCCACAGAGCTGTCTGTGTTCCTTTGTTAGAGGTTATAGTTCCTGGCTGGCAGCCCTTCCACATAGCCAACCTACCCCTTCTGAGTTTCTGATCCTGTGTACTGCTTCTTTCCCTTCAGGCAGATGGTGGTGGCAAAACTTCACCATTACAAAGCCTTGGAGCTTTGCACTGTCCCTCAAGGTTTTCCTACATCCTCCCCATACCTCAATGGAGTCTTTTGTTAAATTCTTCTTAAGTTACCCTATTGGAATGTGCCCCAGGAAACACATCCTCAGAATGATCCCTGGGACTCAGTTGTTTGCATATTCAAGGAACACAAACCACAGCTCCTTGCAGGGGGAAGGAGGATGTGGAATATCTGGCATGCAGTGGCATCATGAGTCCCCAAAGGATGGCTGGTGGTGGCATGAGATAAGTGCAGGTAGATGGCAAGGCATCAAGTGACTGTGACACTCATGGTCCAGGGAACAGTAACAACCCTAGAGCATCATTTGTCAAATGTGGCTTCTGTCCATGGACTGGTGCCATCCATCAGAAATCAAATAAATTTAAAAACTGAGTGAGTTTGGAAATCTTTATGGCATTTTGATCTAGCTGCAGCACTCAAGTGCGTCTGAGAGCACAACCAATGTTCTCATTGCACACGTCACAGAACTGTTGGGGTGTTGTCAAAGACTCATGGTGAGCCACCCGTGGTGCAGGAGCATCCTTAATGAAGGCTGCAGGACTGTGTTAACATATGTGTTACCATGTATGGGGTTTCAGAGTTAGTCTTTTCCATAACACAAAAGTATTTAAATGATGGGATTCATTTTTTCCTTTGAAAGATAATTTAAGTTTAATTATAACTTACAAAATTAATTGAAAAAACTAGGGAACACCACTAGATCATTCAGGTATGACCTAAATCAAATCCCTTATGATTATACAGTGGAAGTGAGAAATAGATTTAACAGACTAGATCTGATAGAGTGCCTGATGAACTATGGATGGAGGTTTGTGACATTGTACAGGAGACAGAGATCAAGACCATTCCCAAGAAAAAGAAAGGCAAAAAAGCAAAATAGCTGTCCAAGGAGGCCTTACATACAGCTGTGAAAAGAAGGGAAGCAAAAAGCAAAGGAGAAAAGGAAAACTACACCCATTTGAATGCAGAGTTCCAAAGAATAGCAAGGAGAGATAAGAAAGCCTTCCTCAGCAATCAATGCAAAGAAATAGAGGAAAACAATAGAATGGGAAAGACTAGAGATCTCTTCAAGAAAATTAGAGATACCAAGGGAACATTTCATGCAAAAATGGACTCAATAAAGGACAGAAATGGTATGGACCTAACAGAAGCAGAAGATATTAAGAAGAGGTGGCAAGAATACACAGAAGAACTGTACAAAAAAGATCTTCACGACCCAGATAATCATGATGGTGTGATCCCCTCACCTAGAGCCAGACATCCTGGAATGTGAAGTCAAGTGGGCCTTAGGAAGCATCACTATGAACAAAGCTAGTGGAGGTGATGGAATTCCATTGAGCCATTTCAAATCCTAAAAGATGATGCTGTGAAAGTGCTGCACTCAATATGCCAGCAAATTTGGAAAATCAGCAGTGGCCACAGGACTGGAAAAGGTCCATTTTCATTCCAATCCCAAAGAAAGGCAATGCCAAAGAATGTTCAAACTACCACACAATTGCACTCATCTCACATGCTAGTAAAGTAATGCTCAAAATTCTCCAAGCCAGGCTTCAGCAATACGTGAACCGAGAACTTCCAGATGTTCAAGCTGGATTTAGAAAAGGCAGAGGAACCAGAGATCAAATTGCCAACATCCACTGGATCATTGAAAAAGCAAGAGAGTTCCAGAAAAACATCTATTTCTGCTTTATTGACTATGCCAAAGCCTTTGACTGTGTGGATCACAATAAACTGTGGAAATTTCTGAAAGAGATGGGAATACCAGACCACCTGACCTGCCTCTTGAGAAATCTGTACACAGGTCAGGAAGCAATAGTTAAAACTGGACATGGAACAACAGACTGGTTCCAAATAGGAAAAGGAGTATGTCAAGGCTGTTTATTGTCACCCTGCTTATTTAACTTATATGCAGAGTACATCATGAGAAATGCTGGGCTGGATGAAGCACAAGCTGGAATCAAGATCTCCAAGAGAAATAACAATAACCTCAGATATGTAGATGACACCACCCTTATGGCAGAAAGTGAAGAAGAACTAAAGAGCCTCTTGAAGAAAGTGAAAGAGGAGAGTGAAAAAAGTTGGCTTAAAGCTCAACATTCAGAAAACTAAGATCATGGCATCTGGTCCCATCACTTCATGGCAAATATATGGGGAAACAGTGGCTGACTTTATTTTTAGGGGCTCTAAATTCACTGCAGATGGTGACTGCTGCCACGAAATTAAAAGATGCTTACTCCTTGGAAAGAAAGTTATGACCAACCTAGACAGCATATTAAAAAGCAGAGACATTACTTTACCAAGAAAGGTCCATCTAGTCAAGGATATGGTTTTTCCGGTGGTCATGTATGGATGTGAGAGTTGGACTATAAAGAAAGCTAAGTGCCAAAGAATTGATGCTTTTGAACTGTGGTGTTGGAGAACACTCTTGAGAGTCCCTTGGACTGCAAGAAGATCAAACCAGTCCATCCTAAAGGAAATCAGTCCTGAGTGTTCATTAGAAGGACTGATGTTGAAGCTGAAACTCCAATACTTTGGCCACCTGATGCGAAGAGCTGACTCATATGAAAAGACCCTGATGCTGGGAGGGATTGAGGGCAGGAGGAGAATGGGACGATAGAGGATGAGATGGCTGGATGGCATCACCGACTCAACAGACATGGGTTTGTGTGGACTCTGGTAGTTGGTGATGGACAGGGAGGCCTGGCGTGCTGTGGATCATGGGGTTGCAAAGAGTTGGACATGACTGAGTGACTGAACTGAACTGAACTGAACAGAATTGATTGTGATTGTTATTAATGGAGATTAATTTTTAAAATATGATAAGACTTGCTCCATTTTAGAGAGAAGTTTAAAATGCATATCTTGAGCTTGCTCACTTTAAAATCTCTGCATTCATTTCTGTCAACATACCTCTGTGTAAGATGGCTTTGGTTTCTTACTATTGAAATTATTATGGACTTCCCTGGTGGTCCAGTTAAGACTCTGCACTTCCACTGCAGAGAGCATGGGTTCAATCCCTGGTCAGGGGAACTAAGATCCTGTATGCTATGTATCCTGAGACACGGCTCCCCAAAATTTTTTTAATAAATAAAATTACTAAAGCAAAGAATAGAAAAAGCTTTAAAAAATATATTATTCCCCGAGTGTAGCACTGTGTCAATTCGATCTATTAAATAAATTAACAAGTGATTTGTGGCCTCTTACCAAGTTCCTAGACCAGGAGTACCTAGACAAGAGGTGAGGCCATGCTCTTGAAACAAGACTCTAAAACCAGCATTATATTTTAAATCTTCCCTTATGCTTTCCCCAGTGGGACCCACTGTCATTTTCCAGAGTAACTGTGCACCCTGGGAAAGTACCTAGATCTTTCCAGGAACTGAAAGCTGCCTGTGAAATGACGTTAATCCTTGGAAACCTGAAATGGCCCACTGATCAGAATGGGGCTTATGGAGGTGAAGTGATAGGTGGGGTCCTTTTATTTTTTTTTTATAAAAATATATTTATTTTTGGTTTGAAGACAATTACTGTGCTATTACATTCAGTTAATGGATTTTGTTTTTTTTTTTTAATTGGTGTATAATTGCTTTACAATGCTATGTTAGTTTCTGGTGCACAGCAACGTGACTCTGCTATATGTACACAAATGTCCCCTCCTTCTGGAGCTTCCCTCCCAGCCCCCCATCCCACCCCTCTAGGTCATCACAGAGCACCTTCCCACTAGCTAGCTATTTTACACATTGTAATGTATATATACCAATGCTATTCTCTCAAGTCATCCCACCCTCTCTTTCTCCCAAACCCCATGTCCACAAGTCCATTTTGTATGGCTGTGTCTCTGTTCCTCCCTTGCGAATAGGTATGTCAACAGGTAGGTGGAGACTTAACTAGCTCCATCTCATAGTGGACCCAATCATTATTTCATAAGTCCTGGCATGCATGGGGTGACAGTAACCTGCGTCATACCCAGATGAAGGCTCACATTGATTCCCTGACTCGAGGCCATTATGAAAAAAAAAGTATGGAGCCTTGGTATACGCCCTTATCCCACCAGGAGAGTGAAGTGAAAGCAGCGCTGTATCACTGGGGTGTGCAGGGATTGACCCACCTCAAAGACTTGAAAAATGCAGAGTGGAGACTCCCACAGCATCCTCACTTAACTCGCCGGTGCATTCAGTGCAAATGCTGGGTGGGGGGTGTGGTGGTAAATGCGGTTCTACACGTGGTACTCTTCCAGAGCAAATAAACTCAGTTCCTGGCACCTATTACCCAGCTAGTGAATTTGTTTTTCCTATTCCTGTCAGTAAAGAAAATCCGAGGCACTTTGTCTTCACATACCTTGGGGCCATGTCACTTGCTTCTTGAAATCCCACCAAACAAAATGCTGGTCCATTGCGCTGACCACATTGTACTATGCAGCGAGCAGCAAGCATCCTAGAAGCCTTAGTGAGGAAACATTCCTGCCAGAGGTAAACCATGGGAAACTTCAGGGACCTCCACAAAGGCAAAGTTTCTAAGAGTCTGATGAGCTTGGAAATGCCTCCAAAGAGAGAGATAAGATGCTCTATACAGCTGCACCCATCAGAAAAAGAGAGGTAAAAATCTTCAGATTTTGGAGGCAACATATGCTACCTTTGAATACCCGTTTCAACCATTTCCTGGGTAACCTGTGATTGTGAGTAAGGCCTGGAACAGGAAAGAGCCCTCCCTAGCACAGAAACCAGGTTCCTGGAGAAAGCCATGCCCTCTTCTGCCAACATGATTCTCTACTTGAAAATAACTTTCTGACCTCCTGCTGAGCCATAGTAGAGCGTGTCCATTTGACCTTGGGATAGCAAGTGTTCTGGATGACCTGAAATATCCGTCAGGAACTGACCCAACAAATCACAAAACTGTATATGCAAAACAGTCTTCCATCTTAAAACAGAAATAGTAAGTGCAAGCAGGTCTAGAAGACACAGTGTGCTATAGACACAGTTGCTATAGGAGGCTGGGATCCCCAATGGACTCAGCCCAGTGCTTTCCTGCTTCTTTCCCAACTCACTTTGGGTGTCTCAGGGAGCTGCTTCAAGATCAGTTAACAGGGAGTTAAAGGTCCTGTCTCATGCATAGGTTCTATAGCAAGCAAGCCAGCATCAGAACAAAGTGAATGGCAGCTCCCATAGAGCCCCCTCCCCCAGATGACCCAGAAAGGACATGGTGAAGGGAAATCCTCTCTTTGGAGGCCCTGAATAAGGTGGCCTTGGTGACAGGGACAGAGGCATGCATGCATGGGCTCAACAGCATGGACTTTGCTGCACCAAGGTTAATCTGGCCGCTGTCACTGCTGAGTACCTACCTGCCAACAGCAGGAGCCAGTACAAACCCCCTGGCATGGCACCACTCCTGAGGGACCAGCTGGCCACTCATTGGCAGGTTCATTATGTAGGAGCCCTGCCATTGTGGAAGGAAAATTATTTTGTTCCACTGGGATGCTGCATATTCCAAATTCATGTTTGCCTCCCCAGCCTGTAGAGTTTCTGCAACACCATCATTCATAGACTCAGAGATCATCTTATCCACCATATAATATCCCCGTGCAACATTGCCTCCAGCCAAGGGACACATTTTATGACAAAGGACTGTGCCAAGGCCATGTCTCTTCCCTGAAAAGCAGCTGGCTCATAAAAGTGGTGGAAGAGCCTGCTGAAGGTTCCATTTTGGGCATCATCTGTGAGGAAATGGCTTTTGAGTTTGGAGTACTGGCCTGCAAAGTGTTGTATACGCCTCACACTGCTGACTAATTATGCTGCCATCTCCTCCTTAGGCAGAATTTGTAAGCTTGGGAACCAGGTGTGGAAGTGGGAGTGCCCCCCCCCCCCCACTATTTCACCAACATCCACTTAAAGAAATTTTGCTTCTCATTTAAGTGACCTTAGGCTCTGTGGGAGCTTACCTGTCCTGGCACCTAGAGGAGGAAACAGCATACTTATTATTCCTACTGCTGGAAGCTAAGAGTGTCTCCTGGCCATCTAAGCCAGGAGGATGGAAGAGGACACTGTACTGGGTAGGAAACTGACTCCAATTCCCAGAAAGATATTGGGTTTTTGCTGTGCAGTGGGAACAAGGAAGACACTGTGTGAGCCTACGCGATTCCCTGCGGTGCATCCTAGGACAACTGGCCCAACAGTACTGTCTATCAGTTTAGATCTCCTGGCAGCTACAAAGTCAGAATTCAGGTGTCTATGTTTTAATCAGTTCTTTCTCCACTGCCCCACCACCCACTTTTCCCCTGCTATCACACACACACACAAAAAAAAAAAAAAACAGTGGTGATGGTGAGCATTTTAGATTTCTTGTGGGGCCAAATTAAAAAACAAAATTTACTCCATAACAATACTATATCTGAGAAGTTGGTAAACTATAGCCTGTGGACCCATCTAATTTGTTACCTATTTTGTAAATAAAATTTAAATAAGGGCACACCCACACTCATGGTTTATGTATCATCAGTGGCTGCTATAGCAGAGTTGAGTTCCAACAAAGAGAGTATGGCTCACAGGCTTAAATATTTACTATTTGGTCCTTGATAGAAGAAGTTGTGTTGGGGAGGATATGCAAAGAAAGGAAGCTTTGTACACTTTGGTGAGAAAATGAAGCCACTATGGAAAACTACAGAAATTCTTTTTAAAAAAATTAAAAATAGAACTACCCTATGATCCAGCAATTTCACTTCTGGGTATGGATTCAAAGGAAATAGAAACACTACTTGAAAAGATATCTGCACCCCTATGTTCTCTGTAGCATTATTTACAACAGTCAAGACATGGAAGTAATACAATAGAATATTATTCAGCTATTTAAAAAAAGGAAGTCTTGCCATCTGTAACAACACAGATGAACCTTGAGGGCATTATGGTAAGTGAAGTCAGACAGAGAAAGACAAATACTGTATGATCTTATTTATGTGTAAATCTATACAAACCAACAGAAAACCAACTTCTAGAATAGATAGGCAGTTGCCAATACATTGGAGGGAGGAGGTAAGGAGTGTGCAAAATGGATGAAGGTGGTCGAAAGGTATTAATACAAACTTCCAGTTACAAAATATGTAAGACCTGGGATGTAATATATCTCATGGTGACAACAGTTAATAGTACAGTATTGTATATTTGAAAGTGGCTAGGGGACTTCCCAGGTGGCGCTAGTGGTAAAGAACCCGCCTGCCGATGCAGGAGACATAAAGACGTGGGTGCGATCCCTGCGGCAGAAAGATCCCCTGGAGAAGGGAATGGCAGCCCACTCCTGTATTCTTGCCTGGAGAATCCCATGGACAGAGGAGCCTGGCGGCTACAGCCCATAGGCTCGCAAAGAGTCGGACATGACAGAAGCAACTTAGCACGCATGCAAGAGAGTAAATCTTTAAAATTCTCATCATAAGAAGAACTGTAACTGATGTGAGGTGATGGGTATTAAGTAGACTTATTGTGATCATTTTGCATTCCAGTATATACAACTATGAATCATTGTGTTGTACACCTAAAACTAAAATGATATTTTATGTCCATTATCTCTCAATAAAAAAGAAAAAGTTGGCCAATACTTACTATCATTTTTATGAAATGTTGGACCCCTTGTAGATGCACGAAATTTTCCCTGAAAGAATAGATGTTGAGGGCAATCTTTCATTTGCCCCTCCAGATTCACTCTCTACCATCCTTCATCCTATTTTATATCCCAGGAGGCTGGTCTGTATGGACCACCTCAAAGGGCTGTCTTTCTCTTTGGCTTCCATTTGAGTTCAGCAGTGGGAGACATTTAGCTGGAAACTGGAGGGAGCAAGGAGAGTGAGACTGTTCCTGCCAGGCCACCTGCCTCCCAACCCAAGCACACAGCTTCTGTCAGACAGTCTTCTCCACACAACCCGTTCAGTCTCAAGGTTCCAGAGGTTTCCTCCCTTTCCTCATTCCTTCAGGTCAAGGAACAGTATCATTCCTTGCTGATAATAGCACGAGAGTACTGCCTATGATTTCCTTACACCCTGTCCATACCTTCACAGTGGGTTCTTATATGAAAATCTTCTCCAACCACCCAACTTAAGGGTGGCATCTTATCCTGCAGAAACTTGACCGGTACAAAATATAACTGCTTATTTTTTCTACAATTTGAATCCTTCAGGATTGTGTTCAATTTTAGTAGAATCCTCCTAATCCCCACTGATTCAGGGTTTCACTTATGCATACATTACACATCACTGCCCCTGCCTTCTTGGGGTTGTATGTAAGTAGAGTGACCCTACAACTGATTTGCAGGCTATAGTTCCAGTTGACACCTGTTGTGTCAACATTGCTATTAATCATGGCCTCCTTCGCATCCCTCTGCAATGCAGGAGACCCCTGTTCGATTGCTGGGTCAGGAAGATCCACTGGAGAAGGGATAGGCTGCCCACTCCAGTAGTCTTGGGCTTCCCTGGTGGCTCAGCTGGTAAAGAATCCGCCTGCAATGTGGGAGACCTGGGTTCCATCCCTGGGTTGGGAAGATCCCCTGAAGAAGGGAATGGCTACTCACTCCAGTATTCTGACCTAGAGAACTCCCTGGACTGTATAGTCTATGGGGTTGCAAAGAGTTGGACACAACTGAGTGACTTTCGCTTTCACTTTCACTTCTAGAGTCCCCAGTTTAGATAGTCAATAATGTAGTGACCCTACATGGATGGTGCTGGGTCTAGACAGTAGGTGATGTGGTGACCTCTTTAGAAAGTGCTGGGCTAGTCTAGGGGTCACTCTCATTCTTTGTCCAGACTATCCAGCTGGCATAAACCCCTTTACCTAGTCTGGCACTGAACTTTCAATCCTTGCAGTTTCCAGTGGCATCCTCATCTCTCCTGAGCAGAGCCTTCCGCATCCTTCTTTTTTTTCAGCTCCTTCTGCCCACTGTTATAGCCACTTGAGGTTTGTCAGTAAACAAAATGGGGGTGAGAGGTCGGGGGTAAAAGTGCTGCTTGCAAGGGTTTTTCTTCTTTCTGATTTTTGAAAAGGTGTTTGTAAGGCTATGAACTTTCCTCCCAATTTGGATGTATCCCCCAAGTTTTAATACATACATTCTTACACAATTTCTGCTCTAATTCCTCTTCTTCTAGGGTTATTTAGAAGGACTGTGCTTTTTATTTTCAAGTAGGTTTTTTTTTTAACTATCCTTTTATTGTACTCAGAAAAAAATTCCTGTCAGCTTCTTTTATTCAACCCTCACAACAACTCATCAAGCTAGAGTATCATTCCCATTTCACATGAGAAAATGGAGGTCCATAAACAGCCAGTAGTTAAGGGTCTTAGGGGTAGAGCAGAGACTCAACCCTAACCCAGCAGGCTGAAAGTTGCTTCCCTGTCATGAAGGAGTCTGCTGGGGGCTCTCGGCAGGGAAGAGCCTGCTTGGCAGCTGCTTCTTGGCACTGACCTGCGCTTTGCCTCCGCTCAGTGGTGACAGCAGAGAAACAAGGTGGCCTAGTCAGAGATGTGTCGTTACCCTCTCGGGCCCGAGAAGCCACCCCTCAGATCTCAGCAGCAGAGGCCCCACTTAGCTCTCCCTCCAGCGCAGCAGAGGAAGCAAGGCATTGGCAGGGAGGCTGCCTACAGCCTTGCTCACTCAGTCCTGTACTCCCAAGGCATCATGGTGAGTGGGGGGCAAGGAGTGGGTGTCAGGCAAGTAGCCAGGACCACTGGGTAGCCACTTTTTAACAGGGGGGCAGTCAGGGAAAGCCTCACCGAGGGGAGGGACATGAGCCAGTCCTGTGTAGCAATTAGGGCAAACGAACGTTCAAGCCCAGGGCATGGCAAAGGCCAAGGCCTTGAAGATGCAACAAGCGACTTCTTGTGCTGTCCACTCCTCACCACATCTGAGCATAGCCCTCGAGGGCTTTCATACCATCACCTTGCCTCTGCTTTGCTCTTTGTTCACACATATACATACACCCATCCATATATTGGTAGTCACACATGTTCAAACACACTTTCAAACACACACACACAAGTTCCCACAAGCACATGTGTGTGCACACACCTATACACACAGACCCCCAGCACGTGGTGGACCCCTCTGATAACAGTTTGAACTAATGTGGGCCACAGAGAGTTTTGATGAGTGATGGAGCATATGCCAAGCCCGAGAGTGCCACCCCACCTGTGATCACTCGAGGGCCCCCCGACGGCCGGATGACTCTACACAGTGCACTGAGCTTCTCTGGCTCCTCTTTCCATCTGTCCAATGGGTGTATTGGCCCAGGCGGCCTCGGAGTTCTTGTAGCCAGCTGTAGCCTGACTCGGCCGAACTCTGCAAAAAAGCAACACACAGCTTATTTTCTTCTTCTGTTAAAGTCAAGATGAAAATCCAAAAATCCTGTTGTTCTGGGAAGGGTGACAGAAAGGCTATCTGGCCAACACCCATCCCCGTTGCCAGTGATCTTTCATTCCCAGCTGTGTTTTTAGGAGAAAATAAATAAGACTCCAAAAGCTGCCAGCAGGTTGACTCTGTGGTTGTCCTCGGCAGAGGCCCAGCAGAGAGCCCACAGGGATTACAGTCCCTTGGCCTGGTTGGAGCTCCACCCATTGGTCCCTGCTGGAGACACTTCAGTTCCAATCCCAGGGCACAGCGGCAGTGGTCCCCTTTCCGTGGATGGCCCAGCCTGTGCCTGGGCTACCACTCTCAGACTCTTCCTGGCCTTCTCCACTATCTTCTGAGCTCCTACTCTGTGCTTCACGGTGTGCAGAGGACATCCTCATCTATCCTCATCATTGCACAGAGGCTAGGATTTCTCAGCCCCATTTTACTGATGAGGAAACCAACGCGCAGGAAGATGAAGGGGTTTACAGGGTCACAGGCCAGCAAGAGGGAGCACCAGTAGTCTGATCAAAACTCTGGACTTGAATTCCTTAGCATTCTCTCCCATCCCCTCTATACCCTCCATCTCTTCAAAGCCGGGTCCCCAAGTCCAAACACTGTCTCCAGCTCTGAGCTCCAGACTCATGTCCAACAGACTGTGGACCACTCTGGTGGGATAGGTGTCTGCAGTCAACCTCAGTTTCAACAGGGCCCAAGCAGTAGTCCTCACCCCACTCAGCCTGCTACCATCTTGTATTTCAAAGATCAGCAAACGGCTCTTCTGCTGCCTCTAGAGCTGGACACTGGGGGCCCTGCTATGGCTCCCTTTCTTCCCACTGCCTGCTTCTGCTATCTCTGCCTGGGCAACTTCCCAGGTCTCCTGTTCACCTCCTCTCTCACCCCAGGCCTGCACCAGTCTCCTCCTGCTCCATAAATCTGTCTAAAGTGCAAAACCCATCAGGTGACTTCTCCATAAGGACTTATATTAAAACTCTGTGAAGTTCTGAAGTTCTAATTCAAATTCAGAAAACATTTTTATGATACTCAACTGATTGAAGATCTTATTTACATTTTTCACTTGTATAGTTTTTTCCAAGCTGAGGAAAGCATTGACCATCTAGGAAATGGCCAATCGTACAGCTTAAGTATAGTCAGGGCATTCAATATCACTTTACCTGGAGCTGGAAGCAATTGCTTTTGAAGTTGTACATAGAAATAACGTACATGTTGAAAGGTTTCTATGGTACTGATTTATCAAAATTGAATTTTTAAAGAAAATATTTAGACAGTAAAATAAACTTTTCTTCTTGTCAAAAATACAAAAAAAGAAGGAACCCCAGCCTCCCTAGCTCAACTTGGGGTCTGGTTCCCCCTGGGTGGGCTTACAACTTATCTCTCTTCTGCCTGACCTTATCAGTCCCACTGATTTGTGAGACACAAAAGATTACCCCATTAGTGATGCCCTTAGTCTGGTAACAGTACCTCAGATTTTACTTGAGGATGTCCACTCCCACCTTCCCTGGTGGCTCAGTAGTAAAGAATCTGCCTGCCAAGGCAGGAGACACAGGAGATGTGGGTTCCATCCCTGAGTCGGGAAGATTCCCCGAAGAAGGAAATGGCAACCCACTCCAGTATTCTTGCCTGGAGAATCCCATGGACAGAGGAGCCTGGTGGGGTCTACAGTCCATGGGGTCACAGAAAAGTCAGGTGTGACTTAGTGATCAAGCAACAATGGCCACCTTTACCGCCTGAGACACTCAGCAAGTTCGATGGGCGGATGTGGACCACTCAGCATCTTCCCTGTTTCCTATCTGGGGACCCTTTCTTTCATTTCTCATTCCAGGTAGTTCTTGGGGTGAACCCCAGTCTCCAGCTCCCAGTTCAGTTCCATGACTGGGGAAGTAAATTCACTTCTCACCCCTCACCAGGGTGGCTTATAGTATAGACTCCAGCCACTGGAAGGGGAACGTGCCTAAGACCTGAGACAACCCAATGTCATGTCCATCATCTTCAGTCAGCCAGGTATGGATGGGACCTGGCACAAAGTCACGTGTAGCCAGGACCCCTGGCATCGGCAATCACCACAACCTGCCTATATGCTTAGGGAGCTAAGACACTGTTAGCAAGTCCCTTCCAGGAAAGGCTTCTGTGTTCTCTTGTTACCACTATCTCTGCCATTCCACATACACCCATGGACATGTCAGGCTGGAAGCAATGGGTTTTGATGTCAATCTGTTTCCAGTTATTTTTGTTCACAAATGTGGGTCTGCAGACCCATGAAAATTTCCGAAGTATTTCACTTCATAGACTGAATCCAGTCAGCCTGAGGACATGGGATGGTTTGTGCCCCTGTAGGACAAAGAGCTCCTTGTTCTCCTTGTCCCAGCTTCTCTGCTGAGGAGCTGGCTAGCTAGGCAGGGCCAAGAAGGCCAAGATCTCAGCTCAGCCGGCACACAGGCATGGGCGGTGCCTGGGGCCACGGCGAGGAGCTGGTGGTGTAGGGGACGCTGAGCCCAGCACTCCTCCGTAGACACTGTCCCTCCCCAGGGAGCCTGTGGGGCTGGAACTCAGGCCCGCACGTGCTCCACAGCCCTCAGCCTCCCAGCAGCAGCGAGCCCTGGTCACAGGCTTGCCGCCAGCCGCTTTCCCGGCAGCACTGAAGACCCACACTGCGGCTCCCTGGCAAGGAGCCAGCCTCTCTGCTCCCCAGGAGCACATGAGCCTTAATGACAAGGAGCCTTTTCCCACCAGGCTTGGAGGCTCTTGATTTTTTTTCAGGAGAATGATGAAAACGTTCTCGAATGGATTGTGGTAATGGTTGCACAACTCTGTGAATATGCCTAAAACCATTGACCTGCATGTTTTATGTAAGCGAGCTGCTGCACGGGGTGTGAATTCTATCTCAATAAAACTGTTACCTATGAAACCAAACACAATGAGGGTTACACGCTTCATAACATCTTTGAGAGCCCTCTTTTCTACTGAACAGCATATCTGTGCTGTGCTTCTTAGTGGTACTTTCCACTCTTCATGAAACCAGTCTCCTGTCAATACATATTGCCAAATTTCTCTCTAGAAAGTTGTACCCATTGACACTTTCTCAGGCATTGTGTGAGAGGGTCTGTGGTCTTCATCTTATGGAAGGAGAGATTGCCTTGTTCAAGACCACACATAAGTTTGCAGAAAGTCAGGGGTCAAACCTGACCAGCCCGGCTCTGGGGCCAGTGTCCTCTCTGCCGTCACGGCTGCCTCTGGCTTGCACCAGCATCTCCTCCCCTCCTGGTCTCTACATCTCCTGCCTGCTTCAGGCCCTGGAGATGCTGATTTTCCAGTAGCACGTGGTCCCAACACAGGCTGCTCTGTCTGCTCTGAGACAGGCAGGAGACAGGTATCCAAAGAAACATCATGAAAGGCCTCGTGGTGTATAAAAACACCATCCCAAATGGTGCAGGCAGCAGTGTGGGGGCGGTTGTGTATGTTTTATGGATAATAAAAGTCTTATCACACAAAGGCACTGTGTCGACATTATTAGTATCCCGATTTGAATCAACAAGTTATTGAAAAAAACTTTGAGACAATTGAGGAATACTGAATATATTCCAATATATATCAATGTTGAAAATGAGTATCTGATAATATTAAGATATCACTATTAGTTTTGTTTGATTGGATCATGGAATTGAAGCCATAAGAGCCTTTCTTTGTAAATACACATAATAAATTATTAACAAATCGAATCATGTCAGGATTTGTTCTGGCAAAACAGAAAACTCATTATTTTTGAAATTCGTCATAATGAAAATATGTGTACATGTGTTCATAACTGCTAAGATCAAAAAGATTTTCTAAAGATAGTATTGTTAAGGAGAGGAAGTTAAAAAAAAACTGCACAATCTGATTTCCATGTGCAAGATAAGGAAGAGGGTTTCTGTAGAAGGGTTATTTCAGAACACATGAAAGGCCTTCCCAAGCCACACAACAGGGAGACCTGTTTCATTGTTCCACTGGTCTTGCCTCTGAAGGATGTGTTTTTACCATCAGAGGCATCAAGGTCCTCCTTTAAGTCAGCTCAGGCTGGATAGAGTGAATTTCTGTCCCTAACAACAGAGCCAGACTTTATTTTTTGGGGCTCCAAAATCACTGCAGATGGTGATTGCAGCCATGAAATTAAAAGACGCTTACTCCTTGGAAGGAAAGTTATGACCAACCTAGATAGCATATTAAAAAGCAGAGACATTTCTTTGCCAACAAAGGTCCGTCTCGTCAAGGCTATGGTTTTTCCAGTGGTCATGTATGGATGTGAGAGTTGGACTATGAAGAAAGCTGAGTGCTGAAGAATTGATGCTTTTGAACTGTGGTGTTGGGGAAGACTCTTGAGAGTCCCTTGAACTACAAGGAGATCCAGCTAGTCCATCCTAAAGGAGAGCAGTCCTGGGTGTTCATTGGAAGGACTGATGCTGAAGCTGAAACTCCAGTACTTTGGCCACCTCATGTGAAGAGTTGACTCATTGGAAAAGACCCTGATGCTGGGAGGGATTGGGGGCAGGAGGAGAAGGGGACCACAGAGGATGAGATGGCTGGATGGCATCACCGACTCAATGGACATGAGTTTGAGTAAACTCCGGGAGTTGGTGATGGACAGGGAGGCCTGGCGTGCTGCGATTCATGGGGTCGCAAAGAGTAGGACACGACTGGGCGACGGAACTGAACTGAACTGACTGAACAACAGAGCCACTTCACTGATGCGAAGGTGGACATATGCTCAGCCAGGGCCCCTAAATTCTCTGGCAGCTGATTTCCTGGAGTACTGAAAGGCGTGAGACCTCCCCAGGTCCCCTTTTCACAGAAGGCTGAAGTTTCAGTAACAATTGCCTCGCAGGTTATACAAACAGGGGGTGATGTTACCTGCATACTGTGAGAGCCCTCAGTGCATTTTAGAAAGATCAGTACTTGGAGGACCATGTCCAGTTCACGGAGGACAGGAGGCCCTGCCCCCCAAAATGTAGGGCACAGAAAGGGAGTGAATGCCTCCTCCGTGAACAGGCAGCCTGCCTGGCACCCCCTGAGCAGGGGCCAAGGAGAGGGCGCACAGGGCAATAGTCCTTGGGGGCAAGGGCCAGCCTTACCAGGGAAGGCAGGGCCCCTACCCAAGCAAGCACAAAGTGCCTCAGAAATCCAGGCACGCGTGATTTCAAGACTGGGTCGGCGTGTACAAATCTGCTTTCTTCTGTTTTATTTCCACCCTTGGATTTCCCCCACCAGAGTCAAGCTGATTACAAATGACATCCAGTCTTACATTCCGAAACCTTGGTAACTTCACCAGAAAGAAAGGTCCAGAGAAACCCCTCCAGGATGACACTCACTGGTTCTCATCAAACTGATGTAGGCCCCTCGCCTGGCCCGGACCCAACCCTATGTTCAGAGTATGGTGCTCTCATTGTCCAGGCCTGGGTCATGCTCTCACCCCAGGGGTCAGGGGGCAAGTCAGCCCCTGTGATCCAACAGGCCACGAGTGGGGGAAGGGGGAACTCCACAGAGGAATCCAGGCTGTTTCCCCCAAAGGGGAGGGAGACAGGCCCAGATGTCTCCTGCCCATCAGTTACTCCAGAAGGCACATTTGCCTGCCTGCCTAGTGAACACCCAGATGGTGTTCACTCTCTGAAGCCTTCTTCCTGCATCAACAGGATCTGGGAAGATCTCACATCCCACTGCCTCAACGAACATGAAATGAAGCCACATATGGGTCAAGAGGAGCTCCAGGAATGCTTGGTTGCACAGCCCCCTGCCTGGTAGAACTCACCTTTATGGAGGATGCCCTCCAGTGTTCTTCGCGGCAGCCCACCCAGAAGCCCACCCTCTCCACTCGATGGAGAAGGAAACCAGAGGGTTCTGGACCCCAAACCTCCATCTTCTGTCTTTTGCCTGGGCTCTAAGAATCACAACCAAATTCTGCTTCTAGACTGAACAACTAGGAGGGGACACTTGCAGTATCCTTTGGAGACCCCCTTCTCCACTCCCTCGCCCAGGAGTCTGTATGATACCAGCAGTATGAAGGAGTAGCGGGCCCAGCTGCCTCTGGGGCCAGGCAGGAAACCCAGGCAGGTAGGACAGCCAGCACCAGCCTAGGAGGGGAGACGGGGAGAAAATGGGAGTCAGGTTCTTCTTGGGACACTGCTACACTTGGTGCTGGGAAGCCATTGCCCCTCAGGGTGGGGCCAGGATCGCCAGTTCTTCTGACTGGTCACAAGAAACCGGAAGTCTGAGGCACAGCGTGGGCCCTTTTTAACCTCACCTTGGTAGAGGGGAAAACAAGGAGACAAGAATGCAGGTCAGAGTCTCGGCAGGGATTAATGACAGCCAGAGTGACCAACTGTCATAGCTTGCCCAGGACTGAGGGGTTTCTGGAACATTGGAACTTCAGTGCTAAAACCAGAACAGTCCCAGGCAAATTCAGACAGCTCATGTCACCCTGGATTATGCCCCTGGCCAGGTGGATTTAGAGCTTTTCCTAAAGGAAATGTGTAGGGTTTAGGAGACCAACAGGGCTAGATCAGCATCAAGGGGTGCTCAGCCCAAGCATAACCACTCGGAAAACTTTTTATGTCACATCCCCATGCCCTCACTACAAACTCTATTTTTGGCATATATCGTCATTATTTAAACAACATTATGGTCCTACTGCCAAAACTCTTTTGTAGCCAATGTTTGAATTCTGATTAGAAAGAATTTTAAATTGTCTTGCCATTTATTTTGAATTTTTAAGAATGGTTTGAATTTTCTCTGGTGTTGCATTTTCTTTTGACTTTTGAATCTCACTGTGATCATAGTTAAAATGCATTTCGGTTAAGCAGTTAATAAAAAAATTTTTTTTCTTCCCTAGCTGATTATTTTTAGCCAGTATCTGATAATACTGGGGATTTTAAAGTTTGCAAAGAATATGTTCAATGTGTAAATATTTTCTACTGTATATATTTCATAAGAACTCATCTTTGTATCTTTACTTGTAGTAAAGTCTATATGTACTATTGTAAAGTATTTTAAAAGTATCCTTAAAATGTTATATAATTATGTCAACTTCCTCTTTATGGGTCACTCAGAAAGTATTAAAAATCAATATTCATCAAGTTAAAAAAAAAAAAATTGTCTTGTGAAGCCTGGATTTGGCCCAGGAATGCCAGCTTTGTCCCTGATGTCCCGCTGGGGCCATTGTACCCAGAGAAAGCTGGGCCTCTGTTCCGCTTGGCCAGGAGAGGGTGTATGCCTACGTGGGATGAGCAGAAATCTGAGATTGCATCAGGCATTGGATGGGGGATGGTAGTGAGTGGGGGGCAGTAGGCCCACCCCATGAAGGCTCTGTGGTGAAGACTGGTGATGATAACACCTGCATGGCACGACCCAAATTCAACTCATGCCAAGCAATGTAATGTTTCAAGCTCCATGTTTCAGACAAGTATCTCCCCAGAAACAAAAGGGTACTAGATTCACCTTCACTCTCCTGCTGCTCTGCGCCCTGTTAAGCTGGCCTTCATCTGGGGTCCCAGGCCCTCTGACTTCTGGTTGGCTCTAGAAACCCAGCAGGAGGCCTGGAGTCGGGGGGTGCAGTTAGCATAGCCATCCTCTCCCCCACAAGGCCTTCAGTTCTGTCTGGCAGCCTCTCCCACAGCTGCCCTCTCTGACACCTGCTCTTTCATAAACAATGCTTAACCCTTAAAATTGTTTTTGTTCTTTATTTCCTAAATGAATGTATACTTCTTCTGGAAGAACAAAGCTATAAAGATTTATAATTAGCCCTATTTTTAAAAAAAATTAACTTACAATTAAAAAAGACACGAGTTCACCCTTGTGGCAGACCTCTTCTGGCAGGGGAGAGAAGGTGAAACAAGTTCTCCAAGGAATTCCTCAGCAAAGTCACCTCTGTGTTGGCCTAGCCTGTGCTGAAAGGGTGGTCTTTTGTTTCCTCAGAGCTGGGGTGTAGTAGGGGGGGTGGGCAGGAGAGGGGGTTGGAGTAGAGACACCTGGTGGCCAAAACTTAGGCTGCAAGTTTTGAGCTCCCCCTTACCCATGCCCTAGCCAAACTTCAGAGGCCTTCCTACCCCAGGCCCTTACTCTGTGGGAAGATTCCTACCTCACTTTCCCTCCTGGCTCAAGGTTTTGGCTGTCCCTGACCCCTGGACCCAGGTCAGTCTCTTAGATTCTCCCTAGCCATGGGCCTTTTGTACCCCACTCATCAGTTCAGTTCAGTTCAGTCGCTCAGTCACATCTAACTCTGTGACCACATGGACTGCAGCACACCAAGCTTCCCTGTCCACCACCATTTCCCGGAGCTTACTCAAACTCACATCCATTGAGTCGGTGATGCCATCCAACTATCTCATCTTCTGTCATCCCCTTCTCCTTCTGATTTCAATCTTTCCCAGCATCAGGGACTTTTCCAATGAGTCAGTACTTCTCATCAGGTGGCCAAAGTATTGGAGTTTCAGCTTCAGGAACAGCCCTTCCAATGAATATTTAAGACTGATTTCCTTTAGGATTGACTGGTTTGATCTCCTTGCAGTCCAAAGTACTCTCAAGAGTCTTCTCCAGCATCACAGTTCAAAAGTATCAATTCTTCGGTGCTCAGCTTTCTTTATGGTCAAACTCTGCATCCATACATGACTATTGGAGAAAACACAGCTTTGACTAGATGAACATTTGTCGCCAAAGTAATGTCTCTGCTTTTTAATATGCTGTCTAGGTTGGTCATAGCTTTTCTTCCAAGGAGCAAGCATCTTTTAATTTCATGGCTGCAGTCACCATCTGCAGTGATTTTGGAGCCCAAGAAAATAAATTCTGTCACTGTTTCCACATCTATTTGCAATGAAGTGACGGGACTGGATGCCATGATCTTAGTTTTTTGAATGTTGAGTTTTAAGCCAGCTTTTAAACTCTCTCCTTTCACCTTCATCAAGAGCCTGTTTAGCGAAGAAATTCTTCTTTGCTTTCTACCATAAGGGTGGTGTCATCTGAATATCTAAGGTTATTGATATTTCTCCACCCCACTCACACCCCGTCTGCACACCCCAGCCTATCAGGAGGGAGGTGATGAAAGGCTGGTGGGTGACTTCCTGCCCCACCACCAGGTCTGATCTCATCTGTTGCTGCTCCTTGTTCTCCTCACCTCCAATCTGAGCTGAGGCTCAGCCAGCCCTGAAACAGGGTACTCCATTTAAGTCATGACATCTGGGTTGTCTGGCCCACGCTCCCTGAACCCCACTTGCTGTGGAGACCACTCAAAGTCCCCCTAGAATCTCATGCCTTCCCCCAGATGGAGTGATGCCATGCAGGGCTCCCAGCTGCAAGCACATCCCTAGCTTCCTGGACATGCCTCTGAGGCCTGGGAAGCAGTATATCCCACAGCTCTGGGCAGGGTTGGGGCTCTGGGCAAAAAGGAGCCAATGTCAAGGTTTGCTTGGCATTTCTGCTCCCAGAAGGGTACAAAGAAATAAGGAGGAAGAGGTCATCACTCCAAGCTGTCCAGGGGCCACAGCCCAGCTGGGGCAGTTGGAGACTGGTGGTAAGGTCCTTGATGGAAGTCCCTGGGAGCTGGTGACAGCCCAGTCAGGACTTCTGCTGGAGTCAGAGAGTGGCTTTCATCATACCATGGACCCTGCAGTCCTCCCGAGGCTCTGACAGAAATGTCACAGCTGAGAAAACAGCTGAACAGGGCTTGTGACCAGGAGATAGCAGGTACCTTCCGTGTCCCCCAGAACAGCCACAGGACTCAGATGAACTGTGTACGGGGTGCAGGAGAGCAGATCTTTGGGCTCTTTGGAAGAAATCAGATCAATGAGCAAACCGTCTGACTTTAAAAGTTGACTTGAGGGTGAAAAAAAAGTGCAGGAAAAGAAGCCCTCTCTGTGGTTGCCATTTGCAATGCCGGTGTAAGCTCCCCACTGGCCACAGGGGTCACTCCTAGCCATGGCGATCAGCCTGGGCACTAGACAACCAGCACTCACTGGGAGTGGGCTCAGGGCCCTGCTCCACCCGGCCCTGTGGGCTTCTGACTCCAGCTACCCAGGGTCACCCTTCTGGAAGCACAAGAGCAGGGCCAGGCTGGGGAAGGTATCTCTGAAGGGTCCCATATCCTCCCTCCTCCGAGAGGAACCAAGTTGAGTCTCTTGATCCAGACCAGCCCCCTGGCTCCTGGTTTTGTGACTTTGGTCAGATTGCTTAATTTCACCAAACCTCAGGGCCTCCTGAGCTGCCCCCACCCAGACAGGTCCTGGACAAGGTGAGACCAGGAAGGGGCTCCAGTCAGCAAGACCTTATGTGCTAGGGCCACCAGCAACCTAATTGTTCTCTTGGACCTCCTCTGGATCCCAGTTCCAACAGATTGAAGTAATTAGGATTAGACTTGGTTGCAAATGACAAAAGTCACTTCAGAGTGCCTCAAGTGAAGACAGGAATTTACTAAGCCCTGATATTAAGAAGCTAGGGATAGATTGTGGCTTCAGGTTGAGCTCAAACCGGGGGCTCCAAAAATATGTATCTTTCTCCATCCTAGGGATCTGCTTTGCTCTGGGTCCTTTGCTCTCAGAAAGCCTCTCCCCACGCAACCCTGGATGTGACAAGAGTGTTCTAGGCATCACCAGTCTGCCAGCTGGACAAGGGACAAGCTCGTCTTTTCTGTTGACCTCCCTCATGTCCATAAGCAGATTGTCAAGGGCCCAGCATGGGCCACACATTGATCCCTAAACCAACAGCCGAGTTACCTATCGGTTATGTGGCCAGCCCCAGGCCACTGTCCTCCCAAAAGTCTCCCAGGGACTGGTCCCCAAAGCAGGGCAGCACTGCAGATACCCCTACAGGGGTCCTAGCATTCATGCCATTCACCAGAGGGAGCTGTGAATTCCTGGGGAGGATAGGGGACAGATGTGGACCCTGTTAGGACCTCAGGGCTCCTGGTGTCTTGGTTCTATCAGAGGGCCTAATAATATCACCCTATTCCCTCCTCAGTTACAGAGGGTGGAGGTCAGTCTGGGGCAGAACAGCCTCATCTCCCAACTCAAGGTCTAGCCCTCAGCCCCAGGATCTTTGCACGTATCAGTACCTCCCTTCTTGAGTCTGTTGACTTCCTTTGGCAACTGCCCTGGTTCTATACTGACCTGCACCAGCTCCAGCCCCTGCCTAGCTCCAGGCAGCCTGGCACCCTCCACATCAGCCAGGTCTGTCCGCTCTCCCTATACCCCACCCAGAACTGCCCAGCTCTCTGTGACACTGGACCAAGTGTCTGCCTCCCCACCACTTTGTAAGCGCCAGGAGGGCCCAAGTGAGATCTATTTTTACTGATCTTTAGGGCCTACTACTAGGACAGGCACGAAGCCAGCTGCTCAGGAAAGAGGGAAGGAGTGAGTGAAAGGGACAGAGCACTGTGGAGGGGAAAAGCAAATGTGGCAGCTCCTGAAAACCACCTGTTTCCCAGCAGCTCTACCCAACCAACCCCCTCCTTACTGTTGCTCAGCCTCAGTTTTCTCAAAGGTCCAATGGGTACAATAAACACTTCCGCCTGCCAGGTCCTGCAGAGTCTTATGACGCTAGAGACAGATTACACCAGGAAAACTGTTCTAGACAAGACGTAAAAAGCTTCGTTTTTTTTTTTCCCCCTCTAATACGACTTAAGAGTATCTGTTTAGAATTTCAAGATTTTTTTTTTTTTAAGTAAAATAAAAAAAACACCAGATGGCCTCAAAGTACGCAAATGTTGGGGCAGTTCTCGTGACCTTCCTCCGGAGACCAGGCTGAAAGCGCAGAGAGGGGCGGGGGTGGGGGGGGCAGGAACTCAGGCTTCGGTGACTCACGGCGGGGCCAGATTAGGGTTCCCGAGCTTAGACCCGCCGAGCGCAGGCCAGCTGCGCCGAGAAGTGGGCCAGCACACCTCCCTCCGGGACTGGGCGGCTTCCTAGGCTCCCCCAGCTTTGCTCAGTGCTTGGGGAATCCCGGCCTCCGATTTCCGGCTCTGCAGTAATCCCAGGTTCAAGTTCTGACAGCGCCCCCTCTGCCGGATTTTGGCAAAGTCCCATTCCATCTCTGAGCCTACCTGTGCGCTGAGAGGAGTCTAGCACGCAGAGGGACGCACACTCGAAACGCGGTTTATTATGCGGGACGTAGGGCTCTGTGACTTACACTGGAAACCACATTACATCTCGGGAGGTAGGTTTCATTGCTATGCCCATTCTACAGATGGGGAAACTGAAGCACAGAGCGACTCAGGCCCCTGCTCGGGGTCCCACCACACCTACTCTGTGGCTGAGTCTCGATCTGAACTCAGGAAGCTCCCTGCGACCTCCCGCCTGTTTCCTGCACCCACGTGTTACAGCGCCGGAGCCGCCCCTCGTAGGCGGCTTGCAGACTCGCGGGGGCCGGGTGCCCGCCGTTGTCACGACAACCGGCGGCCAATGGGGAGCGGACAGGCGGGAAGAGGCCCCGCCCCGGCCCCGCCCCTGGCGGCGGGCTCCCGCTATAAGGACCCGAGGCCCGGGCGCGCTCGGGAGAGACGGCGGTTAGCGGCGAGCGGAGGCCAGGATCCAGCAAGGGCGCGAGCAGCAGCAGAGATGTGCGGTGAGTGCAGTGCCCACCGCCGCGGCGGCCGCGGGCTCCGGAGTCCCAGCATCTCAGAGCCTGGGCCCGAGAGCCGGGTGCCTCGGACTGGAGGTGGCGCGAAATGGGGGCGCCGACTGAGGAGGGGCTCTCGCGGGCTGGGCCTGCCGCCGAGTTGGCCGTCCCACTGCAGGGTGAAGGAAGGGGTCGCCTCACCCCAGTCTGCAGCCCACATCGGGGAGGGAATTGGTCCTGTCCTGGGCCCTCGAAACACAGAGGTGTGTTTCCTCTGCACCTCATGTCCAGTGGGGAAAGCGCCCCCAAGTCTCCCACAAAGGCGGCCAAATGCAAGCTAGCGTGCTCCCTGGGCTCGGGGTGCCCATCTGGCTCTCCATCTCCAGCAGCTGAGGAGAGGCGACCACACCTGCTCCGCCCCAGTGGTGTGGGGAGCGGCCCCTGGTGAGCCCGGGAAGGGCCTGTGCGTCCTCCTCGCTTCCCAAAGTGAACTTCTTGTCCCTAGAAGGGTGGATTCCGTATTGTCGCCCCTTCATTGCAAAGAGCGCTCGACGAGGCGCAGGGAAGGAGCAACAGTAACCGCCGAGCGTCGGGCGAATCTGGGAAAAGAAGCCCTAAACTGGGAGAGGGCTGGGGCCCCGCCTCTTGAGTACCGCGGTGACCCCTTAACGGTGGGGAGGGCGGCCCAGCCCGGCGCGCGCATCAACGATCCCTTACTCTCTCTGTTGGGTCGCCTCCCTGCTGGGGACACGGCTGAGAACTTCTGCTGGGACAAAAGGTCACTGTGCTTTTTTTTTTTTTTTTAATTGAGTGGGATTCAGTTACCCATTTCAGCCTCCTGTGGGTGGAGGACCTGTTGGAACGTTTGAAGCCATGAAAGGCCTCTGTCTGACTTTGCTGAGGGCTACTGGGGTGGAGTGTGCCAGCGGTGAGCTGTGGGCCAAAGTCTGTACAGGCCTTGTTTCTGAGGCCAGGCACTCCTGTAAACCGGGAAAGGGACCGACTGATGGAGGAACAGGCCCCAGACTTTTGGGATGCCGCTGCCCCAGGTCAAACAGACATCAATTTAAATTCCGGAACTCTCAGCAAAAATGTCAAGATTCCTGGGCATCATTGGTATTGTATATAATGGGTTGCCTGTAGGCCATTCCTGGGGAGAGAGAGAAGGCAAAGGTGGCAATTTTGCCAAAAGGCTTTGGGTTCCAAACTCCTTAGTGTGGCATTCAAGGCCCTTGGCCGCCTGTTGGTCTTGGAGCCAGACCGAGATCCTCCCACTGGGTCTGCCCCTCTAGCATGAGCAGCTTCCCTCCTTCCTCTCAGATGCCCTTTTGCCCTTAAGACCACCTTGACTTTCATCCCAGCTTCAGTCTGTAACTGACCCATCAGGGCTCTAACCCACCCTCCTGCCCTCAGTGAAGTCAAGTCTTGTGGAGTTACTGCGCGGGAACGTTGTTTCCTTTTCTTGTAGCCAAGAGAAAGTCTTAGCTGGGCGCTAATGTGTCTTACATATTTCTGATTCTTGCACAGAGGAAGCTGTCCTGAGCTCGGAGCTTACAGAAATAGTGGGCTGGAATTGAACCCATTGGTTTGGTTTGTTAGTGTTTTTCTTGATTATTGTATGGTCTGTATATATATGGCAAGTGATACTGGTTTTCCTTTATGTCTGTTTTCCTTTTGTAATGAATTTACTTATTTAAGTTTTGGAACTTTTGTCAAATTTATAGAAAAATATTCAAGAAACGATTGTGCATTTGGTACCAGGATAGTGCAATAATCATGAAGGTGCTCTTGGAATAAACCAGTTACCCCCTTCACTTTACATTTGGGGAAATTGAGGCCCAGGGAAATCTGTGCACATCTTTGAGCAGTTGCTTTCTTTGGACTGACTGGCTGTGGCTCCACTGGGATGCCACCTCGAAGCCATCTCAGAGCTCAGATCTCTGGAGCTGGTTCTGCAGGGGTCAGCAGGAGTTGAACTGGAGGTCTTTCCTTATCAGTTGCTGATGACCAGGCTCTCAGTGGCTCCTGATCCCCCTTCTCTTTGCTGCTTCTCCCCTAGGAAGCTAGACCCAGTTTTAGTTGACCCTTTGTGCACTATGCAGATGACCCTCAAAGTTTCAGTGAACTGAGAAGTTTAGCCTGGCAGCCCCATGCCAAACCAGCAGACAGACAGCTTTCTGTTTGGTGCAGAAACAGAAACTTTATTTTTTTAATTACTGTACTTACCAAGCTACACAATTGGGAGATTTCACATAATTAGGTAGGATTTTGACTTCCCTTGAAAAAATCCAAAGATGAGCAACTCTGAGTCCATGTTTCTGAATAGTTTACAGTGGCCCCTGGAATGACAGGTGCAAACTCCCTTGTTCTCCCACGCTGACTCAGCTGCCTCACTCACACATGTTAGCTGATGGCCCCCGTGCAGTCTGAGCTTGGGACCCCAGCGTAGTGGAGACAGGGACACTGACTTTCCCCAGAAGAGAGGGAGGGGCCTGGGACAGTGCCACAGGTCTGATTTCAAGATTGAACTCTCCCGAGAGAAGAGGATGATAGGCATACCAGACTGAAGGCACAGCATATGCAAGGGCATGATGGCATGCATGCGTGGGGGTTTGACAGAAAGAATTGCATGTCCTGTCTGTGAATTCTTAAATCTTCCCTGTCCTTCATATATATGTCTGTTTGTGCTCAGTCACGTCTGACTCTTTGCAACTCCATGGACAGTAGCCCTCCAGGCTCCTCTGTCCATAGAATTTCCCAGGCAAGAGTACTAGAATGGGTTGCCATTTCCTACTATAACTGTATATGTTTAGTAACCTTTTTGTGGGCTATTATTCATCCTACTACAGTTGGATTCTTGCTTTCAGATGCTTTCCCTAAGAATAGTCCAGTGCTGCCAATCCCACATAGCAACAGATTGTCCGGCTAGCCAGAAGCATGGTGACCAGAGGGCTCCTGGTCAACACCCACCTCCTCTGGTCCCAGCACTCCACTCTCAAACTAGAGCCGCTGCAGTCAGAAGGTGAACATGGGCATCAGTTAAATACCCCTTCCTTCACTGGCATCATGCTACATACCCAGTTGGACCAAGTAGTTTTCATACTCTCTCTAAAAGTCAGTTCCCATGTCATATAAATAATGTGCGTCTTGCTCTCCATGCATGCAGGTGATACCCTTTCCACTTACCTCCTTCTGCAAGACACAAGCATGGTTTTATTCCCCAGAATCAAGACAGGCCAGGACACACACACACTACACACACCGTGTGTTTACTGCACAGTGGTCTTTCAGGAGAGTTTGTCAGTGCTTATGGGGGTTTGCTTGCCTCTTGTCTTAGCGGAGGAAACAGCAAGTCAGGGAGATTACTTGACTCAGGAGAGCTCATCTTTTTGTCCCAAAGTTCTTTCGGCTCTCAGAACCCTGTCATATTCGACACTCCCTTCCCCCTTGTAACAGTTCAGTTCATGAATGGATGCCTCAGAAGAGACTGGGCTTGAGTTGATAGAGCTCAGACTCTGGGGTCAGGTCACCTAGCTTGTTGCCTCTCCAAGTTACAGGAATCCTGAGAAACAGAATCTCCTACCCAGTGATGTGCTGATAAATGTTAAACAACTCTTTAGCTCGTTCATCAGTTTCTGTGGTATGAATACTCTTACCATGGCTGATTTCAGGTAGGTCATCAAATGTGAGGTCCCTGAGCTTAGCACTGGGAAGCGATGCACACAGCTGGTCCTTAGGAGCCAGTCTCAGCAGCTTCCGAACACCAACGCCCCTACTTGTGGGACTTTTTTGGCACTCTCGTGCGGAGGGCTGCAGCGAGGTTGGCAGAGCAAGGACTCTGCACAGACTGCTACCCTCCTCCTCATCCTCCTCCTGCTCCTCCTCCTCTCCATCATCATGCCATTTACCCGTCAGTCTTATTCATCAGGGGTTTCCCGAGTTCTGAGAAACCTTCTGGAGATTTTGTGATATAAGATTAGCAAATGGGGCTTTTTAAATTGAGTTTATTTTTATATTTAGCAAAATTTGCTTATAAAGGAATAGGAACTTGAGGTTACAAACACTCTTTGGAGAAAGTTCTGAAGACACATTAGGTGCAAAGCCAAGAAATTTCATCTAGTCATCTGCCTCTTTAATTTTCAAAGGAAACATTTCACTGTAAAGAAAAAAAAAAAAACCAGTCTAGCCTAATATGGCAGTTTGAACTATTTTCTTGAAAGTTTTTTAAGTACAGTTTAGAGTATTTATGTGTCGCTTCCCCTTTGTTTTGGTGAAGTGGTGAAATGCTGATGGCACAGGGACACCACGAGTTTTTTGAAAATGCCTTGCTCACCTTTACCGCAGGAAGCAGAGTCTCCTGTTATTCCCGGGGTTCAAGCGCTGTAGTAACTTTAACCCTCGGAGCCCCGAGGAGGCCTGAGGCAGGGTAAGGCTGTCCCCAGAGGAGCCAACCCCCTCCTGACCCTGAGCCAGGCCTCGGGGCTCCTCTGCCTCCACTTGAGGACCCAGCTGTGGGACCTCCGTCTTGACTCACTTTACTCTCGCTCTGCAGGGAAGCAGCAGGAATTGTCCTCCCTGCTTCATGAATAAAGTAGCCACCCCTGGTCTGCATGAGGGAGGCCTGGACATCCAGAGAGGCCAAAGCCCCCTCTTGCAGCCCTTGTTCTTGGCCTGGTGGCCTCCATCCTGGGGGGCTTCACCTGGAAGAGTATAATCCTACCTCCCCTGGCATGCCACACACACAGACACATCTGACACTCAAGCACAAACTCACACACAGGTGCTCACTCACACGATACACACCCAACACACATACCTGGCACTCAAACACACACATGCACACACTCTCTTACACACACACACACACATACACCACACACATGAATTCTATGAGGCAGAGATCTCACTGGCCATGCCTTCCAGTTTAGGACTCAGAATATTGTCTAATCTCTATGAGGCTCATGGACTGAGGACATCAGATGCTTCAATTCTGAAAAGCATTATTGGTAGTAGTGGAAAGAGCAACCTCTGACTGGAGGGTGCCAGCCTGGCTGGGTGGTGACATAGCCCTAATGGAGTAAGCCCCTACCCTGTGTGGGGTACAGGTGGTACTCTGTCTGGGACTGTCCACCCTCAATCATAGGGCAGTGCTTTTCACTGGGAAGCTGATCCTTGGAAAGGTGGAGATGTTTTCCAAAACTGTAGCCACAGAATCAGAATATGGACCCCAATCCACCCTCTGTGAAGTTAGACCTTCTTCCCTCATTGTCCAAGCCCCAAATGACCCCTCTCCCCATCTTGTACCCCTATACCCCAGGGGTGGTAGGTTCCATGAGTTCAGTGATCCTAGTTCTGACTAGAAATCCAGAGACATTGCCCCTCCTTGTGGTCATTGTTATAATAACAAATTCACTTGAAGGTTTAAAGCACCCCTGCCTTCATGGATGGATCTCTGAGGTGCGTTTGGTCCTGAGTCCCTAGATGATCTCTCAAGCCATATTTGAAGGGAGCATTAGAATTCTCAGACCCCCAAGGTGGGCTGGGCCAAGGGGCTGCAGTCCCCTCTCAAAGGGCTTGCCCCTGTCCTGCATCACATGTGCAGTCTCTTCTGGAGTCCCTCTGTGTTTATCTGTGTTTTTTTTCCCTTTAGAACCTTTTCTCACTCTTCTCATCAGTTTTAAGAGTGGGACCCTGAAAACACAAAAAACCTCAAATAGCCAAAGCAATCTTGAGAAAGAAGAATAGAAATGGAGGAATCAACCTTCCTGACTTCAGACTATACTGCAAAGCTACAGTCATCAAGACAGTATGGTACTGGCACAAAGACAGAAATATAGATCAGTGGAACAAAATAGAAAGCCCAGAGATAAATCCACACACCTATGGACACCTTTTCTTTGACAAAGAGTCTATAAATATAACAACGGAGAAAAACTTTAACAAGTGGTGCTGGGAAAAACTGCGGTCAACCGACCTGTAATAATAAATGAAAGTAGAATACTTTCTAACACTGTACAGTCACAAGTCAAAAAAAACATAATAACTTACACAAATCTGGATTAAAGATCTAAATGTAAGACCAGAAACTATAAAACTCCTAGAGGAGAACATAGGCAAAACACTCTCCGACATGAATCACAGCAGGATCCTCTATGACCCACCTCCCAGAGTAATGGAAATAAAAGCAAAAATAAACAAATGGGACCTAATTAAAAGCTTTTGCACAATGAAGGAAACTATAAGCTAGGTGAAAAGGCAGCCTCCAGAATGGGAGAAAATAATAGCAAATGAAGCAACTGACAAAGAATTAATCTCAAAAATATATAAGCAGTGCATGCAGCTCAATACCAGAAAAATGAAAAAGTGGGCAAAAGAACTAAACAGACATTTCTCCAAAGAAGACATACAGATGGCTAATAAACACTTGAAAAGATGTTCAACATCACTCGTTATCAGAGAAATGCAAATCAAAACCACAATGAGGCACCATCTCATGCCAGTCAGAATGGCTGCCATCAAAAAGTCTATAAACAGTAAATATTGAAGAGGGTCTGGAGAAAAGGGAACCCTCTTACACTGTTGGTGGGAATGCAAACTAGTATAGCCACTATGGAGAACAGTGTGGAGATTCCTTAAAAAACTGGAAATAGAACTGCCATGTGACCCAGCAATCCCGCTGTTGGGCTTACACACCAAGGAAACCAGAACTGAAAGAGACACGTGTACCCTAATGTTCATCGCAGCACTGTTTACAATAGCCAGGACATGGAGGCAACCTAGATGTCCATTGGCAGACGAATGGATAAGAAAGTTGTAGTACATATACACAATGGAATATTACTCAGCTATAAAAATGAATACATTTGAGTCAGTTCTAATGAGGTGGATGAAACTGGAGCCTATTATGCAAGAGTGAAGTAAGTCAGAAAGAGAAACACCAATACAGTATATTAACATATATATATATATATATATATGTGGAATTTAGAAAGACAGTAACAACAACCCTATATGCAAGACAGCAAAAGAGACACAGATGTAAAGAACAGATTTTTGGATTCTGTGGGAGAAGGAGAGGTGGGATGATTTGAGAAAATAACATTGAAACAAGTATATTACCATATGTAAAATAGATGACCAGTGCAAGTTTGATGCATGAAGCAGGGCTCTCAAAGCTGGTGCTCTGGGACAACCCAGAGGGATGGGGTAGGGAGGGAAGTGGGAGGGGGTTCAGGGTGGGGGGACACATGTGCACATGTGGCTGATTCATATCGATGTATGGCAAAAACCATCACAGTGTTGTAAAGTAATTATCCTCCAATAAAATAAACTTTTTAAAAAAAGAGTGGGACCCTGAAAAGCTGTTTGGAGGCTCTGGATGCCAGGATGGCAGAGTGGGTACAGGGTATACCCTGAGCTGCAGTGGTTGGGCCAAGGTAGCCTCTGCCCCAGGACTGGGCATTTCTACAACCAGCTTGGAGGGATTTTGCTATCCCTCTTGGGCAAGAGAGGGAGTTATGTAGTGAGAGCCTGCCTTGCTGTGGCTTGCCTCTGCTCTGTGGGGAGGGGACTGGATGAGAAGACAAAGCTGGAGTCAGAAAAAGGAGTGTCCCATGGAGACCTCCTAGGGGTCAGGGGAGGGTGTATCAAGGTGGCCTGGACCCCACCAGGGAGTTCTGAGTGTGTCCATCAGCAGCCAGGTGGGCATCTCCCCACAGGCCAAATCCCATCTGCTAACTATTTCTCATCCCTTGGGGGTAGGATTCTGAGACAGGTCTTATGCTAATTGGGGGAGCAGCAGTGTTGCGCCGTCTGAAGTCAGGTACACCTAGTTGTGAATTACTCAACTCTTTGGCCTTGGAGCCAGAAATGCCCTGTCTGTCCATGGGAGCCACAGCCTGAGCATAGGCATTGTGAGGTTTAGATAAAATGAGATTGACACATGGGAACGCTTCATAACCGATCATAGTAATGGTTGTGATTTACTCTGCAGCCCCTTCTGGGATCCTTCCTCAGGACATGGTCCATTTATCTAGAAGGCTCTCCACTCCAGCCCTAGGATGCTCATAGTACATGGTAGCTAGGGGTGGGTAATGCTGGGGCATATGTCTTTGTGCTTGAGTGTCTTGGGATTACCACTGGAGCAGTGCCTTCCTGCCCCAGTGAAAGGAGCTAACACGCAGGGACATCAGGCTCAGCACTACCTACCTCTCTGACCTTTGTGTCCCCAGTGTTTACACTCCGGGGTTCTCACTGCTCATGCGTTGAGAGTGGCTGTCTCCAGCCCAGCTCAAAGGTCACCTTCTCTAAGATCAACTCCCTAAACCTGTTCACTTATTGATACATTTATTCATTCAAAAAAAATAGTTACTGAACATCTAAAATGTACCAGGCTCTGCTCTGGGTTCTGGGCAATGAATAAGCAATGGATAGACAAACAAGACATGTGTGGTCTCCATCCTCATGAAGGTTATAATCCTGAAGGGAGTCAGACAGAAGATGAGAAGGGAAGTGCTACACGGAAAATAAAGGGCTGTGTGACCTTTTAACAGTTGGGAGAGGGGACAGCCTGCAATAGGCCAGGTGGGTGACCTGTCAGCTGGCCCCTGCAGGATGAATTGAAGCCACCTCTTCAGAGAGCCAGGCCAAGAGTCCTCTGCCCCTTTCCCACCTCTCAGCATCTAGCCTCTCTGCCTGCAAATCTCCTGAGCAGGGGGATGGTCCCTGTGAACCACGTCCTCTCATGACTCACCCTGCAAGGCCCCCTGACTGGGCCGTCTCAGCAGCACCGAGCTCAGTGATGTGGCCCCTGTGGGTCAGAGAAATGTGTATGGGATGATTTACATCTTAATGAAGCTGTCACCAGATCACACATTTGGTTTAACCATCATTTCCCCAAGGAGAAAGCCAAAAACAAATAACAGTAAAATGGTACTGTTTTCCTTGTGGTTTTATTTAATCACTTTTCAAGAGCTTCTTGTGCCGTATGCATACCTGCATTTGTGCCACATTCTCCCCAGGAGGAAGAAGCTCCTCGCCTGCTCCTTTTTCACAACCACAGACACTGTTCCTGCTGCTTTACAAAGACTCCTGTGAATTCTCTCAATAGCCCTGGGAAGTAGGTGCCGCCATCACCGTGCTCCCCTGGGAGCTCAGTGACTTGCTCCAGGCCACACAGACAGAACAAGGGGTGGGCTGGGATTTGAAATCAGCATTTGGCAAAGGCAGCAGGTGGTAGCTGCTGCCTTCTGTGCTTCTCACCATCACAGACTAGTGAGCAGGCGAAAGAGGAGTCACTCAGGTGGGGTGACCCTAAGGCTGTCTTTTTCCATATGAGACTGGCTGTAAGACAGGGCTTTCTCACTTGTGGAGGCTACTGTTCCTCCAGGTGAGCAGAGCTGGGGAGCTACAGTGAGGTCGAACTGGGCTAGATGACAATCCTGTACCCACCACTCTCTAATTATATATGTACAATATGTATAGCAGCGCATAGTAAAATACTATATGCAGGCACATGGCAAAATATCCTGACTGTACACTAAGGACATATGCAGCAGAAAAGAAATCTCTGCCTCTTGTCAGCATCCTCATCAGAGGCCATCACTGTTCCCTGGGTCTCCCAGCAATACTCTGCATGTCTTCCTGCCCCACCTTAGATAATTTACACATACTCTGCAGGCCACTGTTGCGCTTGACACATCTTGGAGATGTAGCTTGTTTTCCAAGAGAACACACAGCTTTACCATATGCTCTATGTAGGGCTGCCTGCCTGTGACCCCGCAGTGGCCGTGTGTGGCTGCGCCATCACTTACTTGGGCCCTGCTAGGCATCAGGCTGTCCCCAGTCTTCAGCTACCACAAACAGCACTGAGCAATTATCTTCATGCGTGTACACTTGAATCTCAGCACAAGTATCTGCTGGATGCATTCCTAGAAGTGCAGAAGCTTGATCACCAGATGTGTACATTTTAATTTGAGAGATTGCAAATTGCCTTCCAAGAGAGTGCACAAATTTAAACTCTTATTGTCAAAAGCTGGTTGATCTTAACTGATTTCATAGGTAAAAAATGGATTCTGTCTGCAACTCTTATTGCTGATGGAAGGGATTCCAGAAGGGAAATCTGACATGAATAGCAAGCAAGATTCCTGAGAAAGCAGCTTTGTATGCTATATCATTATTTTTAAAACAGTAAGAGCCTCATGGAGGTGCTGGTTTATTCACTCTCATCTGATAGCATGCAGGGAGAGTGCAGCCAAGAGCAGAGGAGAGAAACAGTGCTTAAAAGAACTTACTGAACACATGTTGGTATGCTAGAGATTTCATGTTAAAAGTTAGATTTATGCCTTCTTGCGCAAAGACCTTGAAAACCACTTCTTGGCAACCCCTCTCACCACAGTAATCAACCAAACAGTGTCTGAGTGGCTGCCAAGCCTCCCAGCTGGGTGTGGACACAGCTGGTGCTCCTGAGGGCCAGGACCCTTTAGCCGTTCCAGCTTGTTCCAGCCCATCAGGGACTGTGGAGCAGCAGTCAAGGCAGCCGCAACCAAGGAGGCTGTTGTAGATCTCAGAGCCAGAGATGTGTATGTGCCTGACATGAGTTCAGAAGTGAAGTGTGACCCAGAGGAAAGGGAATTACAGGGGAGAATTTAAGAGCAGAGCCATATAGCACTCTTTCGGAAGGGTATTTTGGATTTAAAATAACTGGCCTGTGGGTGGGCCTTTGTGTCATTTGCAATGGCTGTTAGCTCCGTTTTGCGAAGTGCAGGTATAATTCTAGAACAATTCCCAAGGTGCCAGGAAAGTTTCACAGTTTAAAAGATACAAGAATGGTTTGTGAGTTGCTCCATCCTTCATACAGCCATCTCTCTCATAGCTGTGTGCTCTTTACATTGACTGGAATTTCACCATATCCCTCCAGGGAACTTCCTGCTCTTTTTGCAAAAAAGTTAATATTATGAAAAGTTTTACCTAATCATAGATTTTGGTGATGGCTACACAACTCTGTGAATATACTTAAAAACCATTGTATTATATACTATTTCAAGTGTATAATATTATGGTATGTGACTTATGAGAAATGCTGGACTGGATGAGGTACAAGCTGGAATCAAGATAGGTGGGAGAAACATCAACAACCTCCAATAGGCAGATGATACCACTCTAATGGCAGAAAGTGAAGAGGAACTAAAGAGCCTCTCAATGAAGGTGAAGGAGGAGAGTGAAAGAGCTGGCTTAAGACTAAATATTTAAAAAAACTAAGATCATGGCATCCACTCCCATTACTGAATGGTTAATAGAAGGGGAAAAGTGGAAGTAGTGACAGATTTCCTCTTCTTGGGCTCCAAAATCATGGTGGATGGTGACTGCCGCCATGAAATCAGAAGACGATTGCTTCTTGGCAGGAAAGCGATGACAAACCTAGGCAATGTGTTGAAAAGCAGAGACATTACTGAAAAAAGTCTGTATAGTCAAGGCTATGGTCTTTCCAGTGGTCAGGTACAATTGTAAGAACTGGACCATAAAGAAGGCAGAACGCCAAAGAATTGATGCCTTTAACTGTGGTGCTGGAGGAGACTGCGGAAAGTCCCTTGGAGAGCAAGGAGATCAAATCAGTCAATCTTAGGGAGATCTATCCTGAAAGTTCACTGGAAGGACTGATACGGAAGCTCTAGTAGTTTGGTCATCTGATGCCAACAGACAACTCATTGGAAAAGTCCCTGATGCTGGAAAAGATTGAGAGCAGAAGATGGACGGCTGGATGGCATCACTGTGCAATGAAAGTGAACTTGGTCAAACTCCGGGAGGTGGTGAGGGACAGGGAGGCCTGGTATGCTGCAGTCCATGGGGTCACAAAGAGTCAGACGTGACTGGGCAACTGAACAGCAAAAACATATGACTTGTATCCCAACGGTGGTTTAGTTGCTCTGTCGTGTCCAACTCTGTGTAACCCTGTGGGCTATAGCCTGCCAGGCTCCTCTGTCCATAGGGTTTCCCTGGCAAGAATACTGGAGTTGGTTGTCATTTTCTTCTCAGGGGATCTTCCCAAACCAGGACTTGAACCTAGATCTCCTGCATTGTAGGCAGATTCTTTACCAACTGAGCCATCAGGGAAGCCCCTGTATCCTATTAGAACTGTTAAAAATTTACATTAAAAAGTAATGGTCTTTTTTTATATTTAAGTAAGTTGACAAAAATACATCTTGTGGCCAGACATGTTTAGGTTTGAAGTGTAGGATAAATCGTGAGCTCCTGAAGCACAGATGCTTAGCTGGGTAAATGCTTCTCACCTGACCTAGAAGACAAAAATAACTGACTACCAAAATTATCCTTGGCCATTTTTAAAGGAAAATGTCTGTAACTGCTCAGAAAGCACACTGTGCATGTTTTAAAATATAAATTCTGCATCTTAATACTTGTGTGCAGATATATCCTATATACAGTAGCATACAGTACCTAGAAATGCAAAATATAATTTTTAGCACTGTATATTTTATCATCTTTTTTTGACTGTGTCTAGATTAATTTTAGCAAGTTATGTTTCACGTGATGTGACCCTTGTTACTGCTTCAATTCAGTTCAGTTCACTTCAGTTGCTCAGTTGTATCCGACTCTTTGCAATTGCATGGACTGCAGCATACTAAGCCTCCCTATCCCTCACCATCTTCTGTAGTTTGCCCAAGTTCATGTTCATTGATTTGGTAATGTTGTCCAGCCATCTTCCTTGTCTATCACCAACTCCTGGAGCTTGCTCAAACTCATGCCCATCGAGTCGGTGGCATATAATATTTACTTAATTGAAGTTTAATCATTCATTCAATTATACAGTATTAACTTGAATCTAATCTAGAAACATTACAGAAATATCACATGAGTGGTTTGCTATATAATCATTATCAGTCCTCAGTTATATGCTGGCAGTTTGCCCTCTCCAAGGTTTATCTTTGGCAAATTTTTTCTCCAGTTTTATTGAGATATAGTTGACATATAGTTGACATGTAAGTTTAAGGTACACATCAGTTCAATTCAGTTGTTCAGTTGTGTCTGACTCTTTGTGACCCCGTGGACTGCAGCACACCAGGCTTCCCTATCCATCACCAACTCCCAGAGCTTGCGCAAACTCATGTCCATCAAGTCGGTGATGCCATCCAACCACCTCATTCTCTGTCATCCCCTTCTCCTCCTGCCTTCAATCTTTCACAGCACCAGGGTCTTTTCCAATGAGTCAGTTCTTCGTATCAGTTGGCCAAAGTATTGTAGCTTCAGCTTCAGCATCAGTCCTTCCAATGAGTATTTAGGACTGACTGGTACACAACATAGTGATTTGTATATGTATATATGTATTGGTATGTGTTATATAGGTATGTGTTTATGTGTATACATGGGCTTCCAAAGTGGTTCTAGCGGTAAAGAACCTGCCTGCCAATGCAGGAGACATGAGAGACGTGGGTTCAATCCCTGGGTTTAGGAAAATCCTCTGAAGGACGGCATGGCAAAACCCACTCCAGTATTCTTACCTGGAGAATCCCCATGGACAGAGGAGCCTGGTAAGCTACAGTCCATGGGATTGCAAAGAGTCAGAGATGACTGAAACAACTTAGCATGCATTCATGCATGTATATACATGTTGCAGAATGATTACCCCCAGTAAGATTAGTTAACATTCATCACCTCACATAATTAAAAATTTTTCACTGTGATAAGAGCATTTAAGGTATACTATCTTAGCAACTTTGAAATATACAATAGAATATTATTAACTGTAGTCACCATGCTATACATTACATCCACAGAATTAATCTTATAACTGGAAGTTTCTACCTGTGGACCACCTTCACCTAATTCCCTCACCCCTTACCTACTACCTATGGCAACCACTAATCTGATTTCTTTATTCATGAGTTAGTTTTTTTTTAGATTCTATATATAAATGAGATCATACAATTTTTGCCTTTCTCTGTCTGATATACTTCACTTAGCATATTGTCCTTAAGATTCATGCATATTGTCACAAATGGCAGAATTTCTTTCTTTTTATGGCTGGATGATATTCCATTAATATTACATATATATATATATTCCACAGTTCCTTTGTTCATTCATCCATCAGTGGACTCTTAAGTTAATACAGATTTGTGGTCATTTTATTCAGCACCCCTGGAGGCTCAGACAGTAAAAGAATTCACCTGCAATGCAGGAGACTCGGGTTCAGTCCCTGGATTGGGAAGATCCCCTGGAGAAGGGAATGGCAATTCCCTCCAGTATTTTTTTCTGGAGAATTCCATGGACAGGGGAGTCTGGCAGGCTACAGTCCACGGGGTCTCAAAGAGTCGGACACAACTGAGCAACTAACCCTTATTTCCTTACTTAACACTATTCCACATGCATTTATTGAACAAGGACCATGTGCCAAGACACAGTAAGAAATATAAAGATAGAAGCACCTGTCTGTGACTTTGTCAGGAGATTTAGATGTCTCAGGATGTAAGAGCACTGGGCACCACCTGAGTAAGTGAACTCTTCTGGCCAGGGCCCGGATAAGCCTGCCCCAGAAGGTGGGGTTGGAGCTGAACTGTGAGAGAGGCAAGTTTTCCTGTGTAGGGCACAAGGACAGAGAGATGATGTTTTGGAACACTCCCAGAGCAAGATAGACACAGACCCAGGGTTCATAGTCTCAAGCACTGGAGTGGAGGAGTTTGAAAAGAACCAATATGATGACTGTTTTTTCCTATTTGGTAAAATCTTGTTTTGATATATGATTGCTGAAAATAAAGCCAAACAAAATCTTCTTGACTGGTAGGCCTTCCTTGATGATAAGGATTCTCTGTGGGGCCAAGAGATGATTTTATGCTTGCTATTGTGTAACAACAGTGCTTGTTGAATGTAATGCTCCAAGCCGCAAGGCCAAGTGGAAAGTGGAACTAAGGTCCCAGCCCCTGCTCTTACCTGTGGCGGGAGGCCGGGGTGATCTCCTTATCACTCTTCCTAGGAGTGTTCGGTGCAAACCAAGGAGTTCACAGAGCGGGGACTTCCAGGTGTCCCTAGGTAGTTGCTTTGTTTTGCTGATCTTTTCTGTTATAAATGCTGCCACAGTGAACGATGTCTTCTGCAAGTATGTCCATCAGAGAAATCATGGAATTGCAAGGCCATGCTGTGTGTGTGTGTTCTTCACAGGCTTCGTGAGTCCTTTAGTCACTGCAGGAGGACTGCATACCATACCCTTCTAGAAGCAGGAAGGGAGTTCGGCTCTTCTTCCGCTGTGTCTGGGGAAGGCCACACCGTCCTCTGCAGGCAGAGGAAGCTCTCCGATGAGGCACGTCCAGCGGTGTCTGTGTCCCCAGAAGTGTTTTCTTCTAAACATGAACCAAGTGTTTTGTAAATGTATGATTTCCCCCTCTTTTAACAGGAATCTTCGCCTACATGAATTACAGAGTCCCCCGGACAAGGAAGGAGATTTTTGAAACCCTCATCAAGGGCCTGCAGCGGCTTGAGTACAGAGGCTATGACTCAGCAGGTAAGCTCCAAAGGAGACCACCATGCAAACATAATGCTTGTTCATTAAAGAAATTTGAAAATTTCTATAGAAAAATAGAAAGGAAAAACAAGGGTAAGAAAAAATCCACCAAAAGTGCCCGCCATCAATATCAATACCTCTTCTGGTCATCTGGGGTCTGGGGACAGTAGAAGTGTCATGCAGTTATTTATTGTTTTTACCTAATTACAATTATGCCGTTCTGTAATTTTGTATTCTTCTTTCACTTGCCTTGTCATTTTCCGTTATCCTCAATGCTTCCTAACATAATCTAAGTGACTGCACAGTACTCTTCTGGATGGCCATCTCACAGTTCACTTCTCCATCCACATAAGAGGTGGCTATTTAGTCTGTTCCCATTTTTAATTAAGCAGCCTTAGGAGAAAAAGAAGAGCCAGATAATTATATATCCCTATAAATTCTTAATTGGAAAAGGAAAAGGCAACCCACTCCAGCATTCTTGCCTGGAGAATCCCATGGACAGAGGAGCCTGGCAGGCTACAGTCGCATGGGGTCACAAGATTCATACACAACTTAGCGACTAAACCACCACCACCACCATAAATTCTTTTTTTTTTTTTTTGACGATAAACGCATATCATCATTTATTTAATGTTTAAGCTCTTGCACTAGATTCTTACAAGCTGGTGAACACTGACAAATTATTTCTCCCACAGAACTATAACCACTTGTTCCCGGACAGTATAAATATATGGTTGAGCTAACATTAATACACATCACCATTTTATCAATTACATAATAAAACAAATTGTCAAGTATCCAAATATTAAGTTACACAGCTCAAAAGGTATATAAAATATTAAATGTCTGCTCAATTCATTAGCAGAAACCCACTTTTTTTTTTTCTGAGGGGCTGGGAATCACACTTCAAACAAAACTAAGTCGGTAAACAACTTCAGTAAGTATGAAAAAAAATTACAAGAATTTCAGAAATTTTGATTAAGAATTATTTTAGTTACAGTAACAAAGTATTTCTACCTTTTAAAAAAATATTTACTAAATTAAAGCATATATTCTACATGTTCTGCACAAGACAAAGGCAACATTTTACTAAAAATACTTAATAGCCCCCTCCCATTCTTTTTTCAGCCCCTCCCTGTAAGTTGCACCCCAAAGTGCAAACATTAAAATGAACTGTAAGGCTTTTGTCTGGAGACATTAAAGACATGTGCTTCTGTACAATGTAGATTTTCAAAATGGAGGCCTTCTACAACATAAAATGAGATTTATAGAAAGATATTAAATAATCACTGTAAGACTTGGTTAATTAAAAAGGGAGCAAATCTGATGTATACTGGTATGAATGTGGGCGATGTAAACATATTGTGAGCAAACAAACCTCATAGGCCCTACTATGTTTGAAATGATGCAAGGAATAAACCACATAAGGTCCAGAGTGTTCATAGTTCCTGGGATTTGTTCTATATGATACTAAAAATATACAAGTATTGTGCTGGGTATTTTGGCACCTAGTTTTTCTAAATTTCTTACGTATTGGTAAGATTCTGGCATGGAAACAGATTTAATGACATGACTCAATACTGCATGATTTCAGGAAAGGTCAACTGGTACAAATTATAAGCACATATTAATGCTGAACAGCAAGAATTCTTTACTAGTATTCAAATAGGTTGATCATAACCTGAACAGAGACTGCAATTCTGCCAGGCCTGTGGCCTGGTAAAACTGCTTTTCAACACTCCTATGGAAGCTTCATCAGACTTATTCACCAAGTCAACTGGGCTATCTGCTATGTATGACAAATTCCATCGTGTCTCAGGTTCCACTTCCAAGCAATGGCATCATGCACCCTGGTTTTACTGAACACAACAGTTGTTTCTATGCCCATTGGAGTCTTTGAAGCGCAGCCGCATTTTAGGACGATACTTCTCCAAATACAAAAGTTGCTTGCTGTTAAAAGCTCCTCGTCTCTTTTGTCTTATGAACTGTATTGCATCTTCATATTTCATTCCACCTTCAATTAATGCTAGGGCAACAAGCACTGGAGCTCTGCCAAGGCCTGCAACACAGTGAACAGCAATACAACAACCAGGGTCTTCACGAAACTTAATCTTCACAAGACTTAACCAATCATCAACAATTTGGTTAGATGGTGGTGCGCCATCATCAAAAGGCCAATCGAGAACATGGATGCCTTCTTTCTCCACAAGAGTAGTGTCATAAGTTGCTTCACATACTCTTACGATTGTGGTAACTCCATACTTCTTAAGTTCCTCTATAAATTTGCTTAACGTTGCATTAGTTGGGTTGTGTGTAATAAGAAATCTCATGTTCCTGTACGTAACTTCCACAGGAGCTGGGCGGTTCATTCAAGCCATGTTAATTTAGTTAAAAAACACTCAATAGGGATATGAAAGAATTTAAAAAATTGAATACAGAAATGATGCAAAGAAACGCAGTCAACTTCAATATACTCCACTTGAAATTCTCAGTGCTTTTAAGTATGAAGTTGGGAATAATGAATGAATGAACCTCTTAACAAGAAGCAGCAATTCTTCAATCCAGTAATACTGAGGCAATAGAAAGGAAGTGCACTGAGGTTTACCCCATCCAGATCAGAACTCTTGTAAAAAAATGCTCTGTGGATTTCAATTCAACACTTCTGTGTCCAGGTTAACCAGTCTTACGGGGGCTTCTTGGTTGAGCAGTAATGAATTTCTGCAGTTCACTTGTCTGCATAGAGGTCGTGCTGTGCCTGGCAGTAATCTCCACTGCCCTTCAGAAACTCCATAAATGTGTGACCGAGAACACCACAGAACTGAGGAATATGTCTACTCATTGAAGATTGTGGCCTAACCATACAGCCGGTCCCGAGGCGGAGGCAGCAGCGGGGCAGGGGCGGCGGCGGGCGTCGTGCGGCGGCGGCGGCTTCACGGGCGGCGGCGGCGGCGGCACCGGAGTTGGTTCTGCAGTGAGCGGCCCGGGGAAGAGCGCGCAGCCTCGCCGCCCGCAGCCCAGGCACCCAATGTCCATAAATTCTTAATAGAAAGCAAGATGGAAGATTGTAGGAGCACTAGTGCAGTGGAAACACTGTTGTTACAGTGCCAGAGTGCAAAGCACAGAAGCTTCCTTAAGTGAGCCCACTGCCCTTGGTGGCAGACACGGTGGCACGCCTCCTGCAGGCAGGCTCCCAGGAGTTACCCTGGGTGAGCAGCCGCAGCAGGGCTCAAGCGTGTGTTCCCTGCCTGCTGGGAAGCACTGCCACAGCCGTGGCCTCCTCTTTCCAAGCTGATGTTCTAACACTGTCTGCTTCTCTTCTGGGCTGCAAGCCTAAGGAATGAGAACTAATAAATTCACAGTTGTATAGCCCTCCCCTGGGTTGCTCCCTATAATGACGTGTAAGAGACAAAACAAATTCCAATACAAAAATCATGTTTACTTTACAGGTGTGGCAATTGATGGAAATAATAATGAAGTCAAAGAAAGGCATATCCAGCTAGTCAAGAAAAGAGGAAATGTCAAGGCCCTTGATGAAGAGCTTTACAGTAAGTGGAGGACTTGCCGAGTTCGTAGCAAATACAGCCTAGGCTGCTTGAGAAGCTCTCATCCCAGCAGCATTGGAGACTAAAGACGTTAACTTATTCGTCTTTAGGAGGAGGGTTAAATCCATGTTGCAAAACTGCTGCCCAGAGCCTGGGATGGTTTATTTCAGGTGACGGTGCTCTGAGTATCTCTTTTTTCAATATTTAGTACTTGTGTATTTTAATTTTTCTGGCAAATGATACTGCTTTCCCATTTATGGTGAGTGAAGTCGCTCAGTCATGTCCGACTCTTTGCGACCCCATGGACAGTAGCCTGCACCAGGCTCCTCCATCCATGGGATTTTCTAGGCAAGAGTACTGGAATGGGTTGCCATTTCCTTCTCCAGGGAATCTTCCCAACCCAGGAATCGAACCCAGGTCTCCTGCATTGCAAACAGACGCTTTAACGTCTGAGCCTTAATTTTTTTTTTTTCTTTAATTATTTATTTATTTAGCACTGGGTCCTAGCTGCAACACGTGGGATCTTTTTTATTATAGTTGAAGCCAGCTCTTAGTTGCAGCATGTGGTATCTAGTTCCCTGACCAGGGATCAAACACGGGCCCCCTGCATAGGGAGTGCAGAGTCTTAGCCTCTGGACCACCAGGGAAATCCCTGAGCCTTTATTTTTAAAGTGAGTTTATTTCAAGTAAGTGAGTTAAGTTATTGATAAGTACTAAGTAACACAAGGGTCTGGCAGAAACTCCCAGAATGGGGCCTTTGTGGTTTATGATGGAATGTACTTTTGGTGTGGCTGATGTTGTCTCCGTTTAATGAAGCCACCTTAGGTAACAGCATCATGTCAATGCTTATTTTTAAAGTGTGGCAAACATTTTTCCTTCATCTAGAACAAGACAGCATGGACTTGAAAGTGGAGTTTGAGACCCACTTTGGCATTGCCCACACACGCTGGGCCACTCACGGGGTGCCCAATGCTGTCAACAGCCACCCGCAGCGCTCAGACAAAGGCAACGGTATGTAGTACAGCCTTGCTCCCCTGTCCCAGGGGCGTGACTGGCCCTGTGACGTGTGTGTCAGACTTGATCGACACTCAGCACCACCTGGCTTCTCAGCTGCCCTGTCTTCCCTGAGTATCCAAACTGGTGACCCTGGGCCCTGGACAGGAGGCAGATTCAACCTGGCCTCCTAAGTGCAGATGCCTGTGGGTAGTGCTGACTCCATGGGCATCCACAGGAACACAGTGGCCCTTCCCACAAATTCTGTTGGCCCTGGGGACCCAGCCTCAGGGGGACTTGGTGGTGCAAAGGGTTGAAGACCTGGGCATTGTTTCTCGACTAGGGACCAGGGTGTTCCAGAGGGCAGAGTGCCTGAGGAAAGGTTTGAGTTCATCTCTCATCCGGCTGTACCCAGCCCTGCCTCTGAAGAGAGTGGTCCGCACCAGGGCAGGTAGAAGTGCTGGTCTTGTCTAACACCTGAGGTGCCTGCTCCAATCCTGACCTTCCAAGTCCCCTTGCAGCACGTCAGCCGCCAGTAGGCCTGGGCCCACATGGCTTGCCTGAGCCCCCAGGACGGCTCTCTGTGTGGCGGCTCCCTTAAACGGTGCCCCCAGCTCCTCCACACACAGGCAGGACGTGTGGGTTCGGGGCTGCCGCTGGAAGCTCTCGGAGACTCTGTGCTCAGCCCCCAAGGGTGATAGGGCCTCTGGGAGCAGGACACATGGGCATATGAGAAGGCAGGGGATAATCCCTGACTCCTTACAGGGCTTCAAGGGCGACAGAGGTCTGAGACATCATCTAGAGGGTCACCACTCTAGTTTGGGCCTGGTCAGGTCGGAAAACCCCACAACCCACACCTGGTCATGATGGGAAGAGTGTCCGGGAGAGAGAATGATTTCTGGAGTCAGCCAGGGCCCCCAAACCCCAGGCTGATTCCCGAATGCAGCATAATGCAAGTTCTTGCCAAGCATCGTATTAGAGCAGGGGTCAGATACATAAGAGTGGCTGTGGGGTATTTAATGAACATGTTGAACATGGTAGTCACTTCAGTCGTGTCCAACTCTGTGTGACCACATGGACTGCAGCCCGCCAGGCTCCTCTGTCCATGGGGGTTCTCCAGGCAATAATACTGAAGTGGCTTGCCATTTCCTTGTCCAGGGAATCTTCCTGACCCAGGGATCAAGCCCTGGTCTCCCGCACTGCAGGTGGATTCTTTACCATCTGAGCCACCAAGGGTATTTATTGTGTTGGCTGAAAAATTTGTTCTTTAACATCTTAGGGAAAAACCCTAAACAAACTTTTTGGCCCACTCAATACGATTAACTAAACACTTGACAAGCCTCACTTGCTGTTAATTGTTGTGGAAGTCAGGCCACAGGAGACAGCACCTCCCTGGTGCCTTTGCCCCTGTTCACACTGGTGCCTGGAGGCAGCTTCCCCTGCCCAGTCTGGGAGGGTGAAGCCTCTTCCAGAGAACAGGAAAGCCCAGGGCATGCCTCTCAGCAGAGCAGCCGCATCACCCCAGCCTCCTGCCCACTCACATGATAGGGTGGACCCCACCTCAGTGCAGACAGTGAGTCTGTGTCCCCAAAGCAGGGAGGCTCCAAGCAGATACCCCACACCCAAACTTGGAAGTGCCTGCCCTGACTCAGGATGAATAATTGAAAAGAAAACAACCGGGAAATAAGATTCGTAAGGTTTCTCTAACTCATCACTGATAGCCGAAGAGCATTCTTTCAAGGAAGACTAATACCCAACAGCTGCATTGCATACAAAAATTACACAAAGAAGTCTTTTACAAAGAAAACACAGATTCTTGAAAACAAATTATTGATGAGAAGTTAAGACAATAGGCTCTGATGAGAGAAAGTGTGACAGGGTTAAGAAAACAATGTGAGGAAACAATGTCACAATAGACATGGAAAAAAATGGAGAAGGGAGTGGATATGAAGACAGTTAATAGATAATGAAGGGTTAATCATCTCACGTGACATAAATACCAACGTCTATTTCATGATATTGTAGCCCACAAATCAGAACTCAGTGCATGGCCAGGCTGATGGATGCTTTTTATCAAAGGAGAAAGGTGTTATTTCCTCGGGTTTAAATTGAAGTCATGGCAGATGTCAGTTCTCATCTCTATAAATGAAGTTTGCTTAACACAAGTTTCTGTATAAGCAAAGTTTGTAGAGTTTCAAGCTGTCAAATTGTCTGTCTTCACATCTGACTTGAACTTCACATCTTCATAGCATTTCTCTCTTGACTAAACTTTTCTTCCAGAATTCGTTGTCATCCATAATGGGATCATCACAAATTACAAAGACCTGAGGAAATTTCTGGTAAGATACGGCCCCTGGGTAACATCTAAGTCAAGTGATATTGGTCTTTCCTAGAAACTTTCCAACCGTCTTATTTCCTGCCAGAAAAAAAGGCTGGAGCAAATTGCCATCCACTCTTGGCCACGTCACCACACTGGACGCAGACCTTATCCCTAGCTCAGCCTCCTTCCCAGATCTCCCTGGAGGAGAGGGAAGGGCATTCACATTTACCTCAAATGTTGTTTCAGATTCACAGCAGATTCTAAAGAACAAAGTGTATTCACTAAATAACACACCGACTCATACACCAAATGGAATGCAGGGTGGGAAGACAGACGCAAGTGTTTCAAGTATGAAGAGGTTGTGGTATTGGTTGGGAGGTGGTGGATTTGACTCAGTGTATTTGATCATTTTGATTGCTACATTTTTTGCAATGTCCAGATTAATTGCAAGGACAAGCTTCTGAGGCGGGATGATCTCAGGGAAGACTAGAGTGACTCAGCTGTGTTAGGCTGTGGGATTCAGGCAAACATTTCTCATCCCTTCCCTGTTTTCCTTGTTCTCGCCTTAAGTCACTCCAAGGACAAGTCATAAGGGAGGAGAGGGAGCTGGCCAGGCCAGCATTGCACAATGCCTGTTATCTGACACTTTGTCCAACCAAATATTCCAGGAAAGCAAAGGCTATGAGTTTGAGTCAGAAACAGATACGGAAACCATTGCCAAGCTGATTAAATACGTGTTCGACAACAGAGAAACTGAGGACATTACATTTTCAACTCTGGTAGAGAGAGTCATTCAGCAGCTGGTAAGTTACAGTTCTCAGTTGTCTAAACCCTCCCTTCATTCCTTTTCAGTTTTCATCGTCATTTATTAGGCAAACCCGCACCAAGGACCTGAGGACTAAAGATGGCTTATCCACAGTGTCTGGCCTTAAAAGGTTGCATCCTTGTAGATATGGGAGGAGTTCTGAGGTTTGGTGGGGGACTGCCCAGGAGAGACCCCTCTTTGGAGAAGGAGGTAGAGTAGGCCCTCTGTGGGATGGTGGAGGAGGAGGAGAGGGCTCCAGACTTGCTGGAGTCCACCCTCTGAGCGTCGGTGCCGTCCGTAGTTTCCCCAAGATGGGGGCAGTTTGGAGACAGTGTTCAGGGCCAGGAGTCTGGAACATCTGGGGTCAGAGGCTTCTTTGGGTACAAACACTGCAGTTTAAAATATGTGACCCTTTGGTCTTTTCAGTTTTTTTTTTTTAAGTAAGTCTACTGTTAAACCCTTTGCCCTATGACTCCTGTCTTGGGGGACCTTAATTTAGAGAACATATTTATAAATAAAAGCCTGTCCCATAACTAATGCACAGTGAACCAGTTTAGTTTTGCAGCACAGTATTTCCTCTTTCCCATTTGTAATTTTTTTTTTTTTTGTAATTTTAAATTTTGGGAATGCATCCCAGTGGTGGCCCTTTTAAACGTCAGCGGTGTACCCGTAGCAACACAGAGCTCTTTTTGGCAGAGACTGGGAAGAACTTTTCTGTTCAGTCCTACTTCATTGTTGACAAACCAGCGGGATGAATATCAGGCTCCTCAGATTCTGTCTAAACCCCCTTCATCTGGGGCAGTTTGAAAGACCCTTAGAGGCCTGGAGTTGCTGGCCCTGGGTATCTCTGGCACACTGGCCATAGCGTGAGACCCTGGGTGTGCCCAGGTTCCCAAGTCTTAGAAATCCAGACTGATAGCTGGTTGTACATAAGGTCAAGTAGGGCCCTGGTTAGTATGGATGGTCAGAATGTAGGAGAGAGTTTTGCATCAAGGTTTTAAATAGGGAGAGTATTTGGAGTCTGGAGATAGGAGAGCTGTATTCTAATTCTGATTTGCACAAACCAACAAGGTAAGACACAGAGTCGTTACTGCCATAGAAATAATAATTATAACAACTCATGCTTCCATGGCAGGCACTGTTCTAGGCACTTAAAATGCTTTGGCTCACAGAAATCGTACAGGATGGCCGCTCACCACGAGGCACAAAGAAGGCTGAAACGATTGCCCAGTTGATGCGAGGAGCCCGAATTTGAACCCAGGCACTAACGTGTGTGGCGCTAAACATAGTCCTAGTTTAGCCCCTTTCATCCTCATGATTGCTCCCTGAGTAGGTACAGTCCCTGAGGCCCAGGGCCGCACCCCTGCAGTTCTCATTTCCTAGCCGCAGCAGTCCACCCAGGTCATCACAGAGCCAAAAGCTGTTCCTTCTGGGCCTGGACAGGGTGATGTGTATTGCTCCCAGTGAAATCCACAAGTTCCGGGCTTTGGTGCTTGATTGTGGTGTGGTCGGTTTCTCGTTCCCCTCCTGACATCCCTGTGCATGCGCCATCCTGCATTCAGAACCCTGAGTGAGTGACCCCAGGACCGCCTGCAGTGAAGAGGCCCCAGGGAGAGTTGTCTGCAGTCGTGGACTGACTGGGCTGCAGCAGCCTAGCTTAGCCAGAGTGAGTTGTTCTTCACTCTCCTTTCTTGTCTTTTCAGGAAGGCGCATTTGCCCTGGTTTTCAAGAGCATCCACTACCCTGGAGAAGCCGTGGCCACAAGGTAAGGCAGAATGCACTGACATTTCCAGTTACAAATAAATAAAACAAAATCACTTAGCTTGAGGCACAAGGTAGGAGCAGGGCCTCTGGCAAAGTGGACGGTACTAAGGGACAACTGTGGCTGGAGTTTCTGATTTCTTTAAAAGAGAAACTAGAAAATTGGATATTTATTTGAAATCTCTAGATTTTTTTTTTTTTAGGAATTGACAACAAATTCCAACTGAAAATAAAATTGTATAGCAAGGGCAGATCCAGGTTTCAGGTCAGTTTCAAAGATTCCCTTTAGAAAAAGCATGTAAAATTACGAACATGAAATTAAGAACAAAAATGAATGTTGATTTGAGTCCAGTAAAGAAGAGGCCTTGAAAGCCAAGAGCTCAAGCTTCATCACCTTCATGCCGGGTGTGACCCAAGAATCAGCTGAGAGGGCCTGGGTCAGCCCACATGTCCTTCTGTTAGAGCCCAGTACTGTGTGGGTGCAATTATACCACCCACCTGTCCATCTGTCTCTCCATCCACCATTTGTCTATCTACTCATTCATCTGTCCATCCCTTCTATCCATCCATCTGTCTATCCATCCACAGTCAGTCTGACCATCTACCCATTCATCTATCCATCACTCCAACCAATACTTGTTGAGCACTTACTGCGTGCTGAGCCAGGGACCCAGGGACACTGGACCCTTAAGGACTGGACAGTTGGTTGTGCAGGAGGGCAGACCTGGGCTGAGAATGTCGTTCTCTGGATGGGGGCTGGGAGGCAGTGCACAGGGGGCCCAAGGGGAAGCAGGTGTCGGCCTGGGTAAGGCAGGCCGAGAAACCAGCGTGAGCAAGGAGCCTCGAGTGAGGGATCTGCAGTTAGGCCAGGATGGTGACAGGGAGGGGCGCCGGTGGGACTTGAGGCTCCTATAGTCTCAGTGTGCACTTACTGACACCTTCTATGTGCCCGGCATGGGTGACAGCAGCAAGCAGGGCTGTCTGGACACTACCCCGTGAAACCCAAGAGCTGGTGGGGAGCCGGGAGGTGGCAGAGGTCCAGCTCCGTAGGATCTAGGCCGCCCTGTGGGTGCAGGCTTCATGCTGAAGGTGCTGGGGAGCCATTGAGAACGTACCTGTGGCCCAGACTATCACAATATCAAGGCAGGAAATAATGTGAATGTTTTATAATTTTATTTTTCCTTGAACAGGAACTAAATTGCCATTTGGAATTTAAGTATTTCAAATTATAGAATTATAAAATGCTCGTTGGTCCCTGTCACATTTTGAAGCTCCTTTTAAAGTCTGTTATCATGATGTTACTATTTTGAATGCAGAGGAAGGTAGTGTGAAGAAGCAATAAAAGTTTATTTTTCTAAATTATCTATAATTAGTGGTTCTATAACTTCTGGGACAATCTTTGGGATCTTGGAGTTACTTTGCCCCGGGAAGGGGGCTCAATGTGGGTACCATTTCAGTGTTCAGAGGACATCCAACCCAGCCCAGGGTGTCAAGGCGATAGGTAACTCAGTTCCCTCTTATTCTTACAGGAGAGGCAGTCCCCTACTCATCGGAGTAAGGAGCAAATACAAACTCTCCACAGAACAGATCCCCGTCTTATATAGGACACGTAAGTTTCATGAGAAGGACTTGAACAGCGCCACAGTGTTCGGGGGCAGCAGCTCCCCTCAGAGGCAGGATGCGTCCCTGCACTCTGCTGGGACCAGGTCCAGATGGTCTTCATGCAACTGAGACTTGGCTCCGTGTTTTCAAAAGCTTTTTATTGTGTATATTTTCAATTACGTACACAAGCCAAGGGAGCTGTATGTGGTTCTGTTACATAAAGGCACCCATGTCCTGATTTGAGTGTTGATTTGGTTTGTTTTGTTAGCAGTCAATTCAGAGCTCTTCCTATCTGGAGATCTTTTACACAATTTGGCTGATACAGACAGAGCTAAAAATTGCACATTTCTGCCACACGTATTCAAAGGGGAAACTGGCTTCTTCCTGTTGTTCAGAGGAAATAGTTTGAACAGGATTTGTGATCCTTCCCTTCATTTTCTAGGCAATATTGAGAATGTGAAGAATATCTGTAAAACGAGGATGAAGAGGCTGGACAGCTCGACCTGCCTTCACGCTGTGGGCAATAAAGCAGTGGAATTCTTTTTTGCTTCTGATGCAAGGTAGCCAGACCTTGTTTCCTTTCTTTCCGAGGATTATGGAATCAAGAAAGACTGGCTGAACACCCTCCTTTCTTACTTACCCCCTCATTTGAGCTGCTTTCTCAAAGCTCAGCAAAGGGAAGAGGTGACGGCCCTCCCGAGGGAATCCTCGCCCAGTGACCACTTTGGGCATGGCTGGCAGCAGCAGCCCTGGTGGCCAAAGGCGAAGTCCACTGATCTAACAACATATGGGGCTGTACAGAATAATTGAATTAGTTGCCAACATTGTAAAACTGGGAAATTTTCCATAAAAATCTAAACGTCTGACTTTCCTGGATAACCAGCAGACTTGAGCACACCAGACAGCTCCCTCCAGTCATTTCTGCAGCGATTCAGAGGCTGCTCCCTTTAGATGAGCAAGTGTCTCCAGACCTTCGGTCCTTCCTGAGCCTCGCCTGCCTTTGCCAGAGTCTGCCCATTCATAAAAGACAGAGTCAAGATTGAGGGTTCTGGCCCAGTGGATCCCAAAGTCCACATTCTCATCAGTACACCAAACAGTAACTCTGAAACTTGAGAAAGTATGCTTCATGCCCATTTTAGTGTATCCAAAAAATGGATACACACAAATACACTCAGAAAAGACAGAAGCACTTTCCTGCTAGTTGAAATAGAAAACCATCATGTGCGCTTAGTCGCTCAGTCGTGTCCGACTCTTTGCAAGTTCATGGACCGTAGCCTGCCAGGCTCCTCTGTCCATGAGGATGCTCCAGGCAAGCACACTGGAGTGGGTAGCCATGCCCTGCTTCGGGGGATCTTCCCAACCCAGGAATCGAACTGGGTCTCCTGCATTGCAGGCAGATTCTTTACCAGCTGAGCCACCAGGGAAGCCCTAGAAAACCATCATAAACACAACCATTACTACCTCCTTTATCCAAATCTTCATTATGCCTTTTTTCCCCACCACCCTCTGGCAGGGCCTCGATGTGAAGCAAGACCTCCCCAGGTGAGGTCTCCCGGGAAACCTGAAGTAACGGGGATCTGCAGCCCAGGCTGCAAGGCCTGTTTCAGCCCCCAGCCAGCACTGTACTTCATGCTGATTAGGAAAGGGCAACAGTTCCCAAACTGTGTTTCTTAGTGCACCATTTCAATGAGAAACTAATATTTCAGTGCTTCTAAGATATAGTTATTTTATAGATTTTAGCATCTATGAGTAGCATCTTGCAATTATAATTTGCTATAGTTTTAATTTTTTAGAAGCACATAAAATAATCACAATCTTAAGATCAATATTACCTTGTATTCAGTGAAGTACGGTAGATGTTTCTCAAAAAAAAAAAGCCATACATGAAAGATTAAGCAATTATTTATGGCAATATGATCATATACTTTTATATGATTATATAAAGTCCACCTGATAGGCTGTCAGAAGTAATACTTATGGGTCTTCAGAGTATAAAGACGTGGAAATTTGACATCCCAGGAGTAGCCACTTTGCTGTCAGCTCGAGATGGGTAGTAGGGGACCACATCCACCCTATCCCCCACTCATGTCTCCATAAGTGACTGGTACAGTTGACTCTCAGCAAAACTTTGTTGAACAAAAAAAGTAATCTATTTACCACAGCTGGAAAAAAATAAATTTAAATAGAAACAATTCAGAACCTGTTTGGAGAAGACTGCAAAAGTTTACCATAAGAAACAAGAAGAGATTTGAATACAGGGAGAGATTCCACATTCCTTGGTAGGGAAGTCATGTCCGACTCTTTGCAACTCTATGGACGATGCAGTCCATGGAGTTTTCCAGACCAGAATACTGGAGTGGGTAGCCGTTCTCTTCTCCAGGGGATCTTCCCAACCCAGGGATCAAACCCAGGTCTCCCACATTGCAGGTGGATTCTTGTACCGTCTGAACCACCAGGGAAGTCCAAGAATACTGGAGTGGGTAGCCTATTCCTTCTCCAGTGGTTCTTCCTGACCCAGGAATTGAACCAGGGTCTCCTGCATTGCAGGCGGATTCTTTACCAGCTGAGCTACCAGGGCGGTCCTAAAATAAATTTAAATAAAAATAATTCAAAACCTATTTGGAAAAGACTGCAAAAGCTTACCATGAGAAACAAGAAGAGATTTGAATAAAGGGAGAGATTACCACATTTCTTGGTAGGAAGGCTTAATGTTGTTATGAAGACATTAATTGGTTTACAGTTAATTTCATAATTTAAAATTATTATTAAAGAAATTTACTCTTCTTAATCTGTAAATTCAATTCTATCATTGAATCTTTGACATTCTTTTGTTTGTGTAAGTTTTTGGAACTTGAAAAAGTGATTCTACAGTGTGCTGTGTGTATAGATGAAACAATACGTATTGGAAAATAAGAGTGACGGAGGTGACCCTCTGGTGTATGAAGGCATGCTGTGGAGCTCTCGTGACAACAGTGACCAGCTTGCCCTGTGCACTGGAAGCTGGACACAGTGAGGAGGGCTTTACCAAGACTCCTTGTAGTCGTCACTACAGACCTCTAGAGGAGGCACAGTGGTCACCTTCCATTTTGAAGTTGAGGAACCCAAGGCGGGCTTAGAGGGGTCGTGTCTGTGTTGTCCAAGGCCACAGGCTGGTGAGAGACAGGGATGAGGACTCCACCTCAGGTCTAACTCCTGGGCCTGTAATCTTGATGACTCCCCATCCATTCTGTAAATTAAAACAGTCGTTATATTTAAACATGCAGATTACATGCACACGTAAATCAAGCACACATGTTAAGCCCTGTCTGAAGGAAAGTACAGTCAGTGTAAGCGGTATTTCTTTACTAGAGATTGAATCAGGCCATTTTTACTTCTTCCTGTTGTTGACTGTGTTTTCTGCTTTTTATTCAAAGAACATTTATTGTTTAAAATATTTTTTCTAGTGCAAGCGCGTTCCATCCTACATTATCTTTCTTCGCTAGGATCTGGAGATGCCTCTCTTAGAACCATAAACTTGATTGTTTTCTCTTTTTAGCTTTGTATCAGCAGTTTTAAATCTCATTTTTCTGCGCAGGGCACATATTGGTGTAGCACTTGGCGGAATGAGCGTTTTTTCCTCTCATGGCCCTTCAAGCACCACCTTCAGGGTGTTAAGTGTGAGTTGCTCAGTCATGTCTAAGTCTTTGCAACCCCATGGACTATAGCCTGCCAGGCTAGTCTGTGCATGGAATTCTCCAGGCAGGCATACTGGAGTGGGTAGCCATTCCCTTCTCCAGGGGATCTTCCTGACCCAGGGATCTCCTGCATTTGCAGGTGAATTCTTTACTGTCTGAACCACCAGAAAAGCCCACTTTCATGGCTTTTAGCATATCTGTGTACCACCTGTACTATTGCTTACCTTTCTTTTTCATTTACCATCTCAAGGGAAAAATCGTTACTACTTTCCACACAGAGAAAGTTAATATAAAAATAAACGCCAATGACTGCACATTTCATTACTGGGTAGATCTTGCAGTTACCTTTAAGTCCCTCCCTTGGCTTGCATGCATGTATATGTGTGTACAAGAAGAGTCATTTGTCCGAATGAGTTTCCCACTAAATGGATTTTGTTGTGTGCCTCCTCCGTGGTCTTCTGTATTTCCTGCAAACAGGAGTTTACAGTTATCTAGAAACTTGATCATCAGGTTTGATTTTTTTTTGGCAAGACTATTTAATAGGTAGTGTGTATTTCCATCAGGAGGCTCTCTGTTTCATTGTCCTTTTGTAGTGCTGTTAAAATCGGTATCACCGGCCTTATTCATCCATTATAAAGCTGCTCTCAGAGTTTCATCTCTTCGTGTCAGTAGCCACTGATAGACCTTGATTAGAGCTATTAACAATTATAAGTTCATAGGTTGATTATTATAATTCTGTCATTCCTTATTAGCTGTATTTACCTCCTCTAAAGAGAAACTTGTCTTCGTAAAATGTGGTTATCCTGAAAGACAAATCATTTGGAAAGGCAAGATAAATGTTTCATACTTTCCCTTTATGATTCAGAATAATATGTTAGTTCTTGAACATTCTCCACAGTTGACATTGTTTGGATCCTGATTTGAAGAAAACAATTATAAAAGGACATCTATGAGATTATTGGGGAAATTTGAACCTACTGGATATTTGATGATATGAAGGAATAACTATTACTCTAAGATGTGATAATGGTATTAGAGTAGGGTTACAAAATAGTTCTTATCTTTTAGAGCTATAAGCCAAAAGGTTTACAGATGATTTGATGTCTGGGGCTGGCTTCAAAGTAGTTCTGGGGGCTGGAAGGGACGAGAGGTATGAATTAGTGTAACTATGGCATATGGCAAAATGCTCTTCGGTCCTGCTGATACGGACCCACAGTTGAGACGCAGTGAGTAACTGCCACCTTGTAACTGTCAAGGGTCGGCCCTGTCTCTGACACCCATGTTTTCCTTGCTCCAGTGCTATCATAGAGCACACCAACCGGGTCATCTTCCTTGAGGATGATGACATTGCCGCAGTGGCTGATGGGAAGCTCTCTATTCATCGGGTCAAGCGTTTGGCTAGTGATGACCCATCTCGAGCCATCCAGACCTTGCAGATGGAATTGCAGCAAATCATGAAAGGCAAGTGTCTTTTGAGAGTCCCTGTGCAGCAACCTCAGGGGCAGGTACTCTGTGGGGGAGACTCTCTTCCCAGTCCAGGGCGGGCACCACAGCCTTCCTGCCTGCTCTAAGCACTGGGGTGGGGCCGCAGGTGGTCTGTGGTTCATGTAGCTCAGGGAATGTGGGGTGCCTGGCCTGGCTACTCCAAAGGGAATGTCTGACTGTGTCCAGGCACCAGGTCTTCCTGCTTGATCTGACCTCAGTCCATCAACTACCTCCCCTCAGAACTCTCTAGGACACATTCCTACAGGCCTGCGGTAAACAGGACTGCTTTCTCCTCGCCAGGGGAGCCCGTCTTCCTGCACCCACACTGGTCTCTGTGCACACGCTTCTCCACAGGGCCACCTGGGTAAACTTTTAAGAGCGCAAATCATACCCCCTTATCCTGCTGCGTAAAGCCCTCCGATGGCTTCCCACTGCTCCTTGAATAAAACCCACACTCCCAGCAACAGCCCACAACCACCCACACCCAGCCGGGCACCACCTCATGCAACCCTTTCTCACTATGCCTCTGTCCACCCATCCGGCCCTCCTCACCGTTACTCAGACAAGTGGAGTGCTTGCTTACCTGAGGGGGGCACTCACTCAGCTTCTCACAGGACCAGCTTCTTTTGGTCATTTCCCCCAAAACGTCGCTCCCTCAGAGAGCCCTTCTCTGATCTGTATCTGCTGCGGCCCCACCTCTCCTCACTTGCTCTGTTTGCTTCGTGTCACTCTTTCTACAAGTTCTCTGCCGAGGGCAGCATACGAGGACACTGCAATGCTGGGCATCGTGCATCTGTATGTCACAGAGGGCACTCACCCTGTTTGCACACCTGTTGACAGGCATCAGGCGTAACACCTGTCAGGATGTCTGGGATATTATCTGGTTTCATTCACATCAGAGCCCTAGAAATATGTGGCTCAAAAGGTTTTTTTGTTTTTCATTTCAATACAGAAGTTAGGAGTGTATTTGGTTTTAAAAAGTGGCCTATTTCCTTGGACTTGCTTCATGCGTACTTTCCTAAGTAGGAGGGTAGAAGGAAGGAAAGCATTATGCTTTCTTGTGGCCTTGCCAAGAGGAGCATGGCCCAGGAAGGCCAGCCACGCGTTTGTTGCTTACATCCCTCCCTCCTTCAAGCTGCAGGGTGTGATATGCACAGTGAAGACAGTAAGCATACCTGACCTGACTTGTCACCGTGAATCTCAGATGGGACAATACCTGGAGATACCCTTCGTAATCTGTAGTGGCCTTTATACGTGTCCCTGTGACTGCATAACTTTTCTTAAAAGCTAAGCAGTGGTAGTGTAACAAAATTAAAATTGACTCATCTTGTTGATGCTTGTTTGACCAGGTAACTTCAGTGCATTTATGCAGAAGGAGATATTTGAACAGCCAGAATCAGTTTTCAATACCATGAGAGGTCGAGTGAATTTTGAGACCAACACAGGTAATCCCTCATCCGAGCCCTAGGCCTATGCGTGGTCCCTGCGTCATGTCAGCATTAATGCCCTGCATGTGTCCTGCAGTGCTCCTGGGTGGCTTGAAAGACCACTTGAAGGAGATCAGACGATGCCGACGGCTCATTGTGATTGGCTGTGGGACCAGCTACCACGCTGCTGTGGCCGTAAGTGCGACAGGCTCGACCCTCGATTGTGCCCAGGAGGCAGTGTCGGCTAGGGCATGATGAGTCTTAGATCCTGTCCTGTGTTTGGCCTTCCAAATTTGTTGCCATGAGCCAGTATGAGAACTGGCATGGAGCCATTTCTTCTGCAGTTTGGCCTGTGAATGCCTGAATTTCCCTGCCCACCTGTATGTAGCGATGTCTTAGAAGCTCAGCTGTCTTTGTCCCTGTAGTGTCTGTAACTGACTCCAGTTCCCATTTTTGTTGGCTTTAGACGCGGCAAGTTTTGGAGGAACTGACCGAGCTCCCTGTGATGGTTGAACTTGCTAGTGATTTTCTGGACAGGAACACACCTGTGTTCAGGGATGACGTTTGCTTTTTCATAAGCCAGTCAGGTAAGGGCTATAGGTTTCCATTAGTTCACCTCAGGGCTCTGTCCTCCCAGTGAGGCACTCCACAGCTCCCCCCTCCTTCATCCAGTGATGTTCTCTGCACAGACTGTGCACCACATGCTCTGAGGCTCAGAGTCACTTAACCCTCAGAGTCATCAACTACTGTCCCGTTTTATGAGGAGGGCCATGCAGCAGTTTTTCCTTCTCCTGACATTCCAAGTCCAGGACTTAAGAGCCCCCTCACCGAGGTACTCATAAATGTGTGTTGGGTTTAAATTAGAGGAAAGTTTAATGCTCCTGGTTGATAGTCCCTTTGAGAACTGCTTGGGCACCATGCAGTGCTCACGCAGTCCAGCAGTTGGAGGCATAGACACTCTTCACATGTAGAGAATCCAGGCTACCCTCTCTCAGCTCAGGAAACCCCGCCAGGGTGACTTTCTAACATTCTGGAGCATTTGTTCCAGCTCAAGGCAGGACAGAGGGTCCGGGAGGTGATCCACAGCTGTGTGCTTGGAACTCATATGCATGAGCTCTGGGAGAATTCTTATAACAGTTAACTATGCAGAATTCCAAACCTTTATAGAAGAGAGTCTCGCATGAGGAAGCACCTAGCCTAAGCAGTTATGTTATGAAATAGCTCACCCATTTTGTATCATCATAGCCACTTTAACCCCTCTCTTTCACTGGCTTATTTAAAAGTCTATATGAAACATGTTATTTTATCCATAAATATTTCAGAATGTATCTGTAAATGATAAAAGAAAAAATATAACAACAGTGTCATTATCACAACTGCAGCATTAACAGAATGCCCTAATATCTCTTTATGCTGTTTTCAGCATGAATTATCAATAGCGTTTCCATTTCAGTGACAAGCTAAGAAAAACTAACACTGACATACCCACTATCTAGCTGACCACCTCGTTCCCAGGTGCTGCCCTCTAGCTTCAGTTGCCACTTACCTTTGGGTTTATAATTCTGTCAGAGCCTAAAAATGTTTCATGAATTGATGGAAGCCATTAACCAAAGAATGGAGGTGCATTTAGTGTGGAAATTTTGCAGTGGTACCTCATGAGTGACTTCATAGAAGGAGTTTAAAGTTTCATTTTGTTTAGCTCTTTACATTAAAAATTTTAAAACTATCAAAAATGGGGATACTGATGAATATAGATATGTCCCCAACTCCCAGCCCTGGCCCCCACTGGTGCTGAGAAAGGGCCACGTGGCCCATTGTGCTAGATGCAAGTCTGAGTGGAAACAGGAAAGGAGAAGTGGGCCACAGTTGCACCAGCCCGCGCTGGAACAAAGTTAGGATGGCAGAGCCAAGAGCGGTGGCTGTGTGGACATTGAATGTTTGATTTTATGTTCCGGATCATATCTAATTTCACTTGAGTTCTTTAGGACTAACCAACAGGGACTTCTTGCTGTTTTATGCGTGAACCTATTTAAGTTGTTTTTTAATAAAAATAATTTGAGTCCACACTTGGAGGCTACAAGAAATGTTTTCCTCTAAAACAAGATCTGTTTGAGAAGCACCATTTAGGGTCATTCTTGCTTTTTAAATATTAAATTTCAGCCCGTTCTGAATGAGATCATTTAGAGTCCAAAAAAGAATACTGGGAGCCAGGCCCAAGCCAGGCCTACTCCATCACCTATAGCTAATTGGCCTTGAGCAACTGAGGCATTGATTTCCTCCATCTCTGAATACCTCATCCTAAAGGGGAAATGGAGGTGATGCCTCCCATTGGGGAGGAGCTGTCATGAGAATTCAGTGGGACAGTGGGTGAGAAACTACTTGTCACATAAATAGTAGCGAAATCTTGAACCTGAGAATCCACCAGGGCACAAGGCCAGACAGAGTGGGTTAAATAGAAAATGGAAAGTGAGATAACAGAAGAGTAAGTATAAACCACTCTGTCTTATACGATTCAAGAAAAATTAGAGAAGACCAGGGACAAGAGAGTCTTAAGCCATTTTTATTTTTTTTTCATTTATTTTTATTAATTGGAGGCTAATTATTTTACAATATTACAGTGGTTTTTGCCATACATTGACATGAATCAACCATGGATTTACATGTGTTCCCCATCCTGAATCTTAAGCCATTTTTAGAAAAACTTGTCTCACATATTTTTCATGAAAACCTCAATTATGGAATTTAAATGTTCTGTTTAACATTCAACCACACACAGACTTTTAATAAATTCCTTCCAAATTAGTTCCACTTAGGAGTCAGCTTTCATCTAATTACAGAAATGATCACAGTGAACCACATTAACTGCATTACTAAACACCCAAGTGATCAAGTGATTCCCATATGCCTCTGCGGTGGCAGTCCCCATGTGGAGGCCCCATCCTGTTGAATAGTTTGCCAATTGTCATGATCAAGGTTTCAACAGCCCTAGAACATGCACTTCACACTAAACAGTAAAATGAGAAGTGATAAATTAATTTCAAACTTTGAATCCAAATCCCCATGAATGTTTTATTTTCCTATTTACTTTTAAGACTAGAGAATTCTCCTTTTTTTCAAGATCTAAGTGCTAATTGTGTCTCTGGCATTCAGTTCAGTTCAATTCAGCCGCTCAGTCGTGTCCGACTCTTTGCGACCCCATGAATCACAGCACTCCAGGCCTCCCTGTCCATCACAAACTCATGCCCATCGAGTTTACTCAAACTCATGCCCATCGAGTCGGTGATGCCAAGCCATCTCATCCTCTGTCGTCCCCTTCTCCTCCTGCCCCCAATCCCTCCCAGCATCAGGGTCTTTTCCAATGAGTAAACTCTTTGCATGAGGTGGCCAAAGTATTGGAGTTTCAGCTTCAGCATCAGTCCCTCCAATGAACACCCAGGACTGATCTCCTTTAGGATGGACTGGTTGGATCTCCTTGCAGTCCAAGGGACTCTCAAGATTCTTCTCCAGCACCACAGTTCAAAAGCATCAATTTTTCGGCGCTCAGCCTTCTTCACAGTCCAACTCTCACATCCATACATGACCACTGGAAAAACCATAGCCTTGACCAGACGGACCTTTGTTGGCAAAGTAATGTCTCTGCTTTTTAATATGCTGTCTAGGTTGATCATAACTTTCCTTCCAAGGAGTAAGCGCCTTTTAATTTCATGGCTGCAGTCACCCTCTGCAGTGATTTTGGGGCCCAAAAAAATAAAGTCTGACACTGTTTCCACTGTTTCCCCATCTATTTCCCATGAGGTGATGGGACCAGATGCCATGATCTTAGTTTTCTGAATGTTGAGCTTTAAGCCAACTTTTTCACTCTCCTCTTTCACTTTCATCAAGAGGCTTTTTAGTTGCTCTTCACTTTCTGCCAGAAGGGTGGTGTCATCTGCATATCTGAGGTTATTGATATTTCTCCCGGCAACCTTAATTCCAGCTTGTGCTAATAAAGAACATCTTACCTTAAAAAAAAAAAAAAGAATCAACTAGAAAAAATTGTTGACCACACATTTTCCTTTCTAAACACACACAAACTGTCTGGGCACCAATTTCTGCCTATGAGCCAGAAGCAAATGAGTCAGGGGTGGAGGTTAAGGCTGGCAGAGCCACATACCTGTGAACTGAAAAGAAGGATCTGTGTGGCAGGGGAGACTGCAGACACGCTCCTGGCACTGCGTTACTGTAAGGACCGCCGAGCTCTGACCGTGGGCATCACCAACACTGTGGGCAGCTCCATCTCCCGAGAGACTGACTGCGGCGTCCACATCAACGCAGGGCCGGAGATCGGTGTGGCCAGCACGAAGGTAGGAGCCACGTGGGCACCCACAGGAGGGCCTCTGCTGGGTGGGGAGCAGAGGGGAGCCCTGGAGGGGAGCCCCAGGATCTGTCTCATCTTGAGCGGTCACCACATGCACATCGCCCCAGTTCTGCTAGCAACACTCTTCTGTCCTCAGGCTTACACCAGTCAGTTCATCTCCTTGGTGATGTTTGGTCTGATGATGTCTGAAGACCGCATTTCACTGCAAAACAGAAGGCGAGAGATCATCCATGGCCTGAAATCTCTGCCCGGTATGTTCCAGAGCTCACCTGCTCGTTGTCAAATCCTGTGGACTGTTCCTGGCTGCTCCTTTGCCTGACTCTCTCCATAAATGATTCTGTTAATCATTCCCTTCTCCTCAAAACTTCTACTTACTGCTAAACTGTAGCAGCCCCCTCACTGGGCCAGGATTCCAGTCCGCACTTGTCCTTAGGCCTTGGAGCCCTGCACGCTGGGCCCCTGTGCCTCTGACCCTTGCCAGCTCCCTTCCCTTCCGGGGCCTCCCTCACCAACCTTCTGATCTTCAGCAATGCCAAGCGCTTTTCACCGGAAGACATTTGTACTGGCTCTTTCTTCTACCAAAACCCTCTTCCTCCAGCTCTTGATATGACAAACAGCTCCCGTCACCCAAGTCTTAGCTGAAAAGTCGCCTCCTGAGACCCTCCTTGGTAACCTTAGTAGGGGCCTTAATCTGTGCAACACCATGGATTGTACTTTCCAGGCTCCTCTGTGCATGGAATTCTTCAGGCAAGAGTACATGCCCTCCTCCAGGGGATTTTCTCAACCCAGGGATCGAACCGGGTCTCCTGCATTGCAGGCAGATTCTTGCCTGCAAGAATTGGGAAGCCCAATCCCCTGCTTAGCTCTCTATAAGCAGGAACCCATTTCTTTCCTTTATAGCACATGCCGTGACTTGAAATTACCTGTTCTCCTGTGTATTGGCCTGTCTTCCCCAACCGTGTCAACCTAGTGAGCACCAACTCTACGTGTCAGAGTCACTGCTGGTGTCCAGGTGCCCAGCCAGGGCAGACAATCAGGAGTTGCTCAGGAAACATGAACGGCCCCAAGGCTCTTCTGGGCGGGGCTGTTCCCAGTCTTACCAGACTTTCTTCTGCAACCAAGGGCAAAGAGAAGGCAGTGAGGGAAAACCACTGTGTAGCCATACAAGATCTCAAGGTCTGAATCTGACCAAGACAACGTTCTAAAAATTTATTAACAAGAAAAGCATTTTAACTTTAAGCCAGGTAATAATCCTGCAAGAACAGGACTCTCTTCTGGTAAGTGGGCAGTTATCAAGATGTGACCCAAAGATCCTGGGGGTCTAAAAGACCCTTTCAGTGAAAACTATTTTTGTAGTAACATGGTATTCATGATAAATAAGATGCTTTGCCTCCCCCTCCGTGTGGACATTTACAGTACATTACAGTGGCCGCCACTGGCACTTTCAGCAGTCTTCAGGGCTGAGGCAGTACAATGTTCTCATGACCAAAATGCAACAACTTCACTTAGCAATGTCTTTGATTATGTGGCAAAATGCATTAATCGTACTAAATTGTAACACTTTTTAATATTCTATGTGACAAATGGGACGTATGCAGAAAGTGCTTCTGCTGCACCCTGAAGTCCGACGGTTGTTCCAGAGAAAAGCGCCCTGTGGTTGACTGAGTAGCAAGCTGACTTGGTACTTGGCAGACATTTTCTCAAAAGTGAACCAACTTAGCCCAAAACTTCAAGAAAAGCTGATGATAGTATCCATTGCCAACGATAACCTTTGAGCTTTCAACCAAAACAGGATCTGGAAAACTTGCAGCTGTCAGCTCAAGTGTGACGACCTCCCAGTACTCAAAAACATCTCTGATAAGCTCACAGTGATTTTAACAAGTCTGATTTTTTTTTAAAAAATATTTTATAATGTGTCCATTTTTGGAAGATTTGAATAATCCAGTGAATCAATATTTTGCAAATGGCCAATGCAGTGTTACAAAATTATGCACATGTAAAGATCCATTTAAGCAAGTATACATTTTAAGTTGACAAAGTAGGAAATTTTTATTGATATGATCTCAGATACCACATTTGCACTTACTATTTTAAGAAATTGTCACTTCTTAAGTTTGTCATAATATCAAAGACATTCACAATTATTTGAAAAATTTATTTAGATACTCTTTCTTTCTCCAGCTACAAATCTGTGAGGCCAGATTTTCTTCAACCAAAAAACATATTGCAATGGATTGAATGAGGAAACAGATAAGAGAATCTGTCTTCTATGAAAAAGTCAGGCATTAAGGATTTACAAAAATGTAAAACAGTGCCACTCTTCTCACTGTTTTTTTTTTTTTTTTAATTTCATGGGTTTATTGTTATTTTTAAATGAGTGATTAATTTTCTCAGTTTCTAATCTGGTAAATATTGATAGATAAATCCCACAAAAATAAAGGCAATAAAGGCTCTTAGAAATTCACAATAAATTTTAAGATTATAAAGGAATCCTGAGACCAAAGAGTTTGAGGAGTGCTGGTCCATCTCACACAGGCTTTTTTTCCAGACATAGCACATGGCCAGATAAGGAGTATTAATCTGGAGTGTCAGCTCTGGCTGGCCAGCTGGAGATTTAGCCTCACTGACCCTCTGTTGCCTTGCCTGTAAAATGGCGCTAGAAATAACACTTCCCTGCTTACCTTATGTGGTCAGGAAAATATGAACACAAATACAAATCACCGTCACAATAAAATCCTAGCCGATAACAGAAGCTGTTTCCCATAATCCGCATTTAAAATTCTTTTAAACTAATGCAAGGGAGACAAGTGTGTAAGCGATGTGAGTTCGAAAGCCTTGTCTTATACACCATGACTTTTCTCTGTGAATCTTGCTCTATAATTGGTGTGACTGGCTCTCCCCCTCTGCTCTGTGCTTGACTTAGAGCTGATCAAGGAAGTGCTGTCCCTGGATGAGAAGATCCACGACCTGGCCCTGGAGCTCTACACGCAGAGGTCGCTTCTGGTCATGGGGCGAGGCTACAACTATGCCACGTGCCTGGAAGGAGCCCTGGTGAGCACCCTCTGCCCAACCCCCACTTCCACCGGCCCCTGAGTGAGGGCAGGCGCAGGAGACACCTCAGGAAACGGACAGGAAGGGGGGCAGGGCATTGGGCTGGGGGAGGGGAGGGTGTCGCTCTCTGACCCAGTGTTCTAGCCCTGCTGACACAGAGATGCTGGTCTCTCCTGCAGAGAGGGGCAGGGCCCAGAGCCCTGGGGTGTGAGCCTGCACCAGGCGCTATCCGGGATAGCCCATTCAAACCTCATGAGCATCTTCTGAGAGACTGGCAGTTATTGTTCATGTTTGACCCAGGAGGACATTGAGCCTCCAAAAAATTCACCTTGCTCA